>NW_026609444.1:0-31799 GCF_029499605.1 Hyla sarda
AGCGTCCAGGCACAGGACTTCTGCTGCTGCTGACTAAATGGCCTCCTTAATTGGATCATTTGAGTAGCCAGCACACCTGTGCAGGTAGGGCATGACATGATAGGCAGCTGCCTTGATAGCGGGTGGGTGCTGAATGTTCCTAATTGACAAAATAAGATTAATGCTTATGAAGAAATATAAAATCTCATCCCTTCCCCAATATCGCGCCACACCCCTACCCCTTAATTCCCTGGTTGAACGTGATGGACATATGTCTTTTTTCGACCGTACTAACTATGTAACTATGTAACATAACATGGGGGGGGGGGGTCTCCTGGCTGTTCACACAGGTGTGTCATTGCTGTACATTGACCATGCATTGCTTCTGTGGTATTGCAAAGGCAAAGACAAATGCTTCCAGCCATCCATTGCACTAATGGATTGGTCATCAGCTGGCTGTCTATGTCCCGCATCAATATAGACCAAAGTACAGAGGGTTAGGCTATGCTATTGTGCACCTACCTGATGCATCAGAAGGTGCGAGGCCCTTGCTAAATTCTGTGCACAGACTTTGAGATCTATACTTTAGACTGTATCTAAACCTGCTCCAACATGGACTGACATTCTGGCCTACTTTCAGCCGATGCGACTTGTCTGTCGCTGAACAGTCGCTTTTTATGTATTCAGCACCTATGTATAATGTTGTAAAAAATGCTCTAGAAGCTAAAGTCGCAGAAATGTCACACATATTTGGCCTGCAACTTTCTGTGCGACAAATTCAGACAGGAAAAATCAGTATAAATCCTTAGAAAATTATCCCCCAGTGTCTCCATCTGCTGGCGGTATTGAATAAGCATTGCTGCACTGATGGGGTATGCATTAGACGAAAAAAAAGAAGAAAAAGAAGAATAATACGCCCAGAAAAGAGGCGAAAAGGAGAAAAACGTAAAAAAACGTGAAAAAAAAGTAAGAGGAAGAGAAGGGAAAAAAAGGTGGAAATGGGTTTAAAAGTGATTTCGGCGGAGAAATATATATATATATATATATATATATATATATATATATATATATATATACGCGCACACACACACATATATATAAACGTATTCTCCGTTGAGATATTGCAGCCGCTGCTGTGTCCAGGCCCAGGAGCCTTAGCACTGTGCTGTGATGTCACTCAATACCACTGACATCACTAGGTGTAAACAACATCTCTCCTTTGCTGTGTATGTGACTATGGAGCTGTTTGGTGATGTCGTCTATTATGGCCTTCATAGAAGCAACAGGAGATTGTTGCATCCATCTAGAACCCTCAGAACTACAGTGCTATGATGTCACTCACTTCCACAGGCCTTGCAGAGTGTAAACAACAACAACCCAGCTTTGTTGTGTATGTAACCATAGGGATTTGTGATGTCACCTAGAACCTTCACAGCAGCGACAGCTTTATGAGGAGCATCAGCACTGCTCTGCCTGAGCAGAACCATCACCGCCATAGGTTGTCAAATAACCCGGATTTAACCCACACAGGTAAGTCCAATGGGGTGCAGGCATGTCCTCTATGCTTACAGCTTCCCGTGGGTGTTGGTTTGATACCGTTTGGGGACAGCCAAGGAGGCATCTGCAGGCAACAAAGGTAGGTGTGTGCTTGTGTGTGTGTTTCCTATGCAGATCCTAAGCCCAGTGTCACATGCAAGTAGGAGGAGTAAGAAGGGTTCCTGGCAAATCCGGGTTATGGATTGCATTTAAAAAGGCCCCGTGGGAGTGCAATGGGCCCCTGTCTTGCTGCTTAGCAATAATGGTATGGGTTTAGGTTCTGCTGTGTGTACTGGTGGTTGACTGCCCCCCAGCCCAGAGTGTGCATGGAAAATTGTCTGGCAGCCTCCCTGACAGCAAGCAGTGATAGTGCCCATGAAGGGGACCTTGTTGGGCCCGCCCCTTTCACGGTTATCGCTTCTCGGCCTTTTGGCTAAGATCAAGTGTAGTATCTGTTCTTATCAGTTTAATATCTGATACGTCCCCTATCTGGGGACCATATATTAAATGGATTTTTGAGAACGGGGGCCGATTTCGAAGCTTGCTTCCGTCGCCCTATGCATTGACCCGATATGGCAGTATCTTCGGGTACAGTGCACCACCCCCTTACAGGGTTAAAAAGAAAGATTCCTACTTTCATTGCTACCTGCTTGCTGGCTAGCCAGCTAGCCAGCCCTGTGGGCCTTGCTGCTGCTGCAGCCAAAAAACAAAAGGTGGTGCTGCTGCTGCTTCTGCTGCTTCTGCTTCTGCTTGTGTCTGGCCCCTGTTGGAGCGTCCAGGCACAGGACTTCTGCTGCTGCTGACTAAATGGCCTCCTTAATTGGATCATTTGAGTAGCCAGCACACCTGTGCAGGTAGGGCATGACATGATAGGCAGCTGCCTTGATAGCGGGTGGGTGCTGAATGTTCCTAATTGACAAAATAAGATTAATGCTTATGAAGAAATATAAAATCTCATCCCTTCCCCAATATCGCGCCACACCCCTACCCCTTAATTCCCTGGTTGAACGTGATGGACATATGTCTTTTTTCGACCGTACTAACTATGTAACTATGTAACATAACATGGGGGGGGGGGGGTCTCCTGGCTGTTCACACAGGTGTGTCATTGCTGTACATTGACCATGCATTGCTTCTGTGGTATTGCAAAGGCAAAGACAAATGCTTCCAGCCATCCATTGCACTAATGGATTGGTCATCAGCTGGCTGTCTATGTCCCGCATCAATATAGACCAAAGTACAGAGGGTTAGGCTATGCTATTGTGCACCTACCTGATGCATCAGAAGGTGCGAGGCCCTTGCTAAATTCTGTGCACAGACTTTGAGATCTATACTTTAGACTGTATCTAAACCTGCTCCAACATGGACTGACATTCTGGCCTACTTTCAGCCGATGCGACTTGTCTGTCGCTGAACAGTCGCTTTTTATGTATTCAGCACCTATGTATAATGTTGTAAAAATGCTCTAGAAGCTAAAGTCGCAGAAATGTCACACATATTTGGCCTGCAACTTTCTGTGCGACAAATTCAGACAGGAAAAATCAGTATAAATCCTTAGAAAATTATCCCCCAGTGTCTCCATCTGCTGGCGGTATTGAATAAGCATTGCTGCACTGATGGGGTATGCATTAGACGAAAAAAAAGAAGAAAAAGAAGAATAATACGCCCAGAAAAGAGGCGAAAAGGAGAAAAACGTAAAAAAACGTGAAAAAAAAGTAAGAGGAAGAGAAGGGAAAAAAAGGTGGAAATGGGTTTAAAAGTGATTTCGGCGGAGAAATATATATATATATATATATATATATATATATATATATATATATATACGCGCACACACACACATATATATAAACGTATTCTCCGTTGAGATATTGCAGCCGCTGCTGTGTCCAGGCCCAGGAGCCTTAGCACTGTGCTGTGATGTCACTCAATACCACTGACATCACTAGGTGTAAACAACATCTCTCCTTTGCTGTGTATGTGACTATGGAGCTGTTTGGTGATGTCGTCTATTATGGCCTTCATAGAAGCAACAGGAGATTGTTGCATCCATCTAGAACCCTCAGAACTACAGTGCTATGATGTCACTCACTTCCACAGGCCTTGCAGAGTGTAAACAACAACAACCCAGCTTTGTTGTGTATGTAACCATAGGGATTTGTGATGTCACCTAGAACCTTCACAGCAGCGACAGCTTTATGAGGAGCATCAGCACTGCTCTGCCTGAGCAGAACCATCACCGCCATAGGTTGTCAAATAACCCGGATTTAACCCACACAGGTAAGTCCAATGGGGTGCAGGCATGTCCTCTATGCTTACAGCTTCCCGTGGGTGTTGGTTTGATACCGTTTGGGGACAGCCAAGGAGGCATCTGCAGGCAACAAAGGTAGGTGTGTGCTTGTGTGTGTGTTTCCTATGCAGATCCTAAGCCCAGTGTCACATGCAAGTAGGAGGAGTAAGAAGGGTTCCTGGCAAATCCGGGTTATGGATTGCATTTAAAAAGGCCCCGTGGGAGTGCAATGGGCCCCTGTCTTGCTGCTTAGCAATAATGGTATGGGTTTAGGTTCTGCTGTGTGTACTGGTGGTTGACTGCCCCCCAGCCCAGAGTGTGCATGGAAAATTGTCTGGCAGCCTCCCTGACAGCAAGCAGTGATAGTGCCCATGAAGGGGACCTTGTTGGGCCCGCCCCTTTCACGGTTATCGCTTCTCGGCCTTTTGGCTAAGATCAAGTGTAGTATCTGTTCTTATCAGTTTAATATCTGATACGTCCCCTATCTGGGGACCATATATTAAATGGATTTTTGAGAACGGGGGCCGATTTCGAAGCTTGCTTCCGTCGCCCTATGCATTGACCCGATATGGCAGTATCTTCGGGTACAGTGCACCACCCCCTTACAGGGTTAAAAAGAAAGATTCCTACTTTCATTGCTACCTGCTTGCTGGCTAGCCAGCTAGCCAGCCCTGTGGGCCTTGCTGCTGCTGCAGCCAAAAAACAAAAGGTGGTGCTGCTGCTGCTTCTGCTGCTTCTGCTTCTGCTTGTGTCTGGCCCCTGTTGGAGCGTCCAGGCACAGGACTTCTGCTGCTGCTGACTAAATGGCCTCCTTAATTGGATCATTTGAGTAGCCAGCACACCTGTGCAGGTAGGGCATGACATGATAGGCAGCTGCCTTGATAGCGGGTGGGTGCTGAATGTTCCTAATTGACAAAATAAGATTAATGCTTATGAAGAAATATAAAATCTCATCCCTTCCCCAATATCGCGCCACACCCCTACCCCTTAATTCCCTGGTTGAACGTGATGGACATATGTCTTTTTTCGACCGTACTAACTATGTAACTATGTAACATAACATGGGGGGGGGGGGGTCTCCTGGCTGTTCACACAGGTGTGTCATTGCTGTACATTGACCATGCATTGCTTCTGTGGTATTGCAAAGGCAAAGACAAATGCTTCCAGCCATCCATTGCACTAATGGATTGGTCATCAGCTGGCTGTCTATGTCCCGCATCAATATAGACCAAAGTACAGAGGGTTAGGCTATGCTATTGTGCACCTACCTGATGCATCAGAAGGTGCGAGGCCCTTGCTAAATTCTGTGCACAGACTTTGAGATCTATACTTTAGACTGTATCTAAACCTGCTCCAACATGGACTGACATTCTGGCCTACTTTCAGCCGATGCGACTTGTCTGTCGCTGAACAGTCGCTTTTTATGTATTCAGCACCTATGTATAATGTTGTAAAAATGCTCTAGAAGCTAAAGTCGCAGAAATGTCACACATATTTGGCCTGCAACTTTCTGTGCGACAAATTCAGACAGGAAAAATCAGTATAAATCCTTAGAAAATTATCCCCCAGTGTCTCCATCTGCTGGCGGTATTGAATAAGCATTGCTGCACTGATGGGGTATGCATTAGACGAAAAAAAAGAAGAAAAAGAAGAATAATACGCCCAGAAAAGAGGCGAAAAGGAGAAAAACGTAAAAAAACGTGAAAAAAAAGTAAGAGGAAGAGAAGGGAAAAAAAGGTGGAAATGGGTTTAAAAGTGATTTCGGCGGAGATATATATATATATATATATATATATATATATATATATATATATATATATACGCGCACACACACACATATATATAAACGTATTCTCCGTTGAGATATTGCAGCCGCTGCTGTGTCCAGGCCCAGGAGCCTTAGCACTGTGCTGTGATGTCACTCAATACCACTGACATCACTAGGTGTAAACAACATCTCTCCTTTGCTGTGTATGTGACTATGGAGCTGTTTGGTGATGTCGTCTATTATGGCCTTCATAGAAGCAACAGGAGATTGTTGCATCCATCTAGAACCCTCAGAACTACAGTGCTATGATGTCACTCACTTCCACAGGCCTTGCAGAGTGTAAACAACAACAACCCAGCTTTGTTGTGTATGTAACCATAGGGATTTGTGATGTCACCTAGAACCTTCACAGCAGCGACAGCTTTATGAGGAGCATCAGCACTGCTCTGCCTGAGCAGAACCATCACCGCCATAGGTTGTCAAATAACCCGGATTTAACCCACACAGGTAAGTCCAATGGGGTGCAGGCATGTCCTCTATGCTTACAGCTTCCCGTGGGTGTTGGTTTGATACCGTTTGGGGACAGCCAAGGAGGCATCTGCAGGCAACAAAGGTAGGTGTGTGCTTGTGTGTGTGTTTCCTATGCAGATCCTAAGCCCAGTGTCACATGCAAGTAGGAGGAGTAAGAAGGGTTCCTGGCAAATCCGGGTTATGGATTGCATTTAAAAAGGCCCCGTGGGAGTGCAATGGGCCCCTGTCTTGCTGCTTAGCAATAATGGTATGGGTTTAGGTTCTGCTGTGTGTACTGGTGGTTGACTGCCCCCCAGCCCAGAGTGTGCATGGAAAATTGTCTGGCAGCCTCCCTGACAGCAAGCAGTGATAGTGCCCATGAAGGGGACCTTGTTGGGCCCGCCCCTTTCACGGTTATCGCTTCTCGGCCTTTTGGCTAAGATCAAGTGTAGTATCTGTTCTTATCAGTTTAATATCTGATACGTCCCCTATCTGGGGACCATATATTAAATGGATTTTTGAGAACGGGGGCCGATTTCGAAGCTTGCTTCCGTCGCCCTATGCATTGACCCGATATGGCAGTATCTTCGGGTACAGTGCACCACCCCCTTACAGGGTTAAAAAGAAAGATTCCTACTTTCATTGCTACCTGCTTGCTGGCTAGCCAGCTAGCCAGCCCTGTGGGCCTTGCTGCTGCTGCAGCCAAAAAACAAAAGGTGGTGCTGCTGCTGCTTCTGCTGCTTCTGCTTCTGCTTGTGTCTGGCCCCTGTTGGAGCGTCCAGGCACAGGACTTCTGCTGCTGCTGACTAAATGGCCTCCTTAATTGGATCATTTGAGTAGCCAGCACACCTGTGCAGGTAGGGCATGACATGATAGGCAGCTGCCTTGATAGCGGGTGGGTGCTGAATGTTCCTAATTGACAAAATAAGATTAATGCTTATGAAGAAATATAAAATCTCATCCCTTCCCCAATATCGCGCCACACCCCTACCCCTTAATTCCCTGGTTGAACGTGATGGACATATGTCTTTTTTCGACCGTACTAACTATGTAACTATGTAACATAACATGGGGGGGGGGGGGTCTCCTGGCTGTGTTCACACAGGTGTGTCATTGCTGTACATTGACCATGCATTGCTTCTGTGGTATTGCAAAGGCAAAGACAAATGCTTCCAGCCATCCATTGCACTAATGGATTGGTCATCAGCTGGCTGTCTATGTCCCGCATCAATATAGACCAAAGTACAGAGGGTTAGGCTATGCTATTGTGCACCTACCTGATGCATCAGAAGGTGCGAGGCCCTTGCTAAATTCTGTGCACAGACTTTGAGATCTATACTTTAGACTGTATCTAAACCTGCTCCAACATGGACTGACATTCTGGCCTACTTTCAGCCGATGCGACTTGTCTGTCGCTGAACAGTCGCTTTTTATGTATTCAGCACCTATGTATAATGTTGTAAAAATGCTCTAGAAGCTAAAGTCGCAGAAATGTCACACATATTTGGCCTGCAACTTTCTGTGCGACAAATTCAGACAGGAAAAATCAGTATAAATCCTTAGAAAATTATCCCCCAGTGTCTCCATCTGCTGGCGGTATTGAATAAGCATTGCTGCACTGATGGGGTATGCATTAGACGAAAAAAAAGAAGAAAAAGAAGAATAATACGCCCAGAAAAGAGGCGAAAAGGAGAAAAACGTAAAAAAACGTGAAAAAAAAGTAAGAGGAAGAGAAGGGAAAAAAAGGTGGAAATGGGTTTAAAAGTGATTTCGGCGGAGAAATATATATATATATATATATATATATATATATATATATATATATACGCGCACACACACACATATATATAAACGTATTCTCCGTTGAGATATTGCAGCCGCTGCTGTGTCCAGGCCCAGGAGCCTTAGCACTGTGCTGTGATGTCACTCAATACCACTGACATCACTAGGTGTAAACAACATCTCTCCTTTGCTGTGTATGTGACTATGGAGCTGTTTGGTGATGTCGTCTATTATGGCCTTCATAGAAGCAACAGGAGATTGTTGCATCCATCTAGAACCCTCAGAACTACAGTGCTATGATGTCACTCACTTCCACAGGCCTTGCAGAGTGTAAACAACAACAACCCAGCTTTGTTGTGTATGTAACCATAGGGATTTGTGATGTCACCTAGAACCTTCACAGCAGCGACAGCTTTATGAGGAGCATCAGCACTGCTCTGCCTGAGCAGAACCATCACCGCCATAGGTTGTCAAATAACCCGGATTTAACCCACACAGGTAAGTCCAATGGGGTGCAGGCATGTCCTCTATGCTTACAGCTTCCCGTGGGTGTTGGTTTGATACCGTTTGGGGACAGCCAAGGAGGCATCTGCAGGCAACAAAGGTAGGTGTGTGCTTGTGTGTGTGTTTCCTATGCAGATCCTAAGCCCAGTGTCACATGCAAGTAGGAGGAGTAAGAAGGGTTCCTGGCAAATCCGGGTTATGGATTGCATTTAAAAAGGCCCCGTGGGAGTGCAATGGGCCCCTGTCTTGCTGCTTAGCAATAATGGTATGGGTTTAGGTTCTGCTGTGTGTACTGGTGGTTGACTGCCCCCCAGCCCAGAGTGTGCATGGAAAATTGTCTGGCAGCCTCCCTGACAGCAAGCAGTGATAGTGCCCATGAAGGGGACCTTGTTGGGCCCGCCCCTTTCACGGTTATCGCTTCTCGGCCTTTTGGCTAAGATCAAGTGTAGTATCTGTTCTTATCAGTTTAATATCTGATACGTCCCCTATCTGGGGACCATATATTAAATGGATTTTTGAGAACGGGGGCCGATTTCGAAGCTTGCTTCCGTCGCCCTATGCATTGACCCGATATGGCAGTATCTTCGGGTACAGTGCACCACCCCCTTACAGGGTTAAAAAGAAAGATTCCTACTTTCATTGCTACCTGCTTGCTGGCTAGCCAGCTAGCCAGCCCTGTGGGCCTTGCTGCTGCTGCAGCCAAAAAACAAAAGGTGGTGCTGCTGCTGCTTCTGCTGCTTCTGCTTCTGCTTGTGTCTGGCCCCTGTTGGAGCGTCCAGGCACAGGACTTCTGCTGCTGCTGACTAAATGGCCTCCTTAATTGGATCATTTGAGTAGCCAGCACACCTGTGCAGGTAGGGCATGACATGATAGGCAGCTGCCTTGATAGCGGGTGGGTGCTGAATGTTCCTAATTGACAAAATAAGATTAATGCTTATGAAGAAATATAAAATCTCATCCCTTCCCCAATATCGCGCCACACCCCTACCCCTTAATTCCCTGGTTGAACGTGATGGACATATGTCTTTTTTCGACCGTACTAACTATGTAACTATGTAACATAACATGGGGGGGGGGGGTCTCCTGGCTGTTCACACAGGTGTGTCATTGCTGTACATTGACCATGCATTGCTTCTGTGGTATTGCAAAGGCAAAGACAAATGCTTCCAGCCATCCATTGCACTAATGGATTGGTCATCAGCTGGCTGTCTATGTCCCGCATCAATATAGACCAAAGTACAGAGGGTTAGGCTATGCTATTGTGCACCTACCTGATGCATCAGAAGGTGCGAGGCCCTTGCTAAATTCTGTGCACAGACTTTGAGATCTATACTTTAGACTGTATCTAAACCTGCTCCAACATGGACTGACATTCTGGCCTACTTTCAGCCGATGCGACTTGTCTGTCGCTGAACAGTCGCTTTTTATGTATTCAGCACCTATGTATAATGTTGTAAAAATGCTCTAGAAGCTAAAGTCGCAGAAATGTCACACATATTTGGCCTGCAACTTTCTGTGCGACAAATTCAGACAGGAAAAATCAGTATAAATCCTTAGAAAATTATCCCCCAGTGTCTCCATCTGCTGGCGGTATTGAATAAGCATTGCTGCACTGATGGGGTATGCATTAGACGAAAAAAAAGAAGAAAAAGAAGAATAATACGCCCAGAAAAGAGGCGAAAAGGAGAAAAACGTAAAAAAACGTGAAAAAAAAGTAAGAGGAAGAGAAGGGAAAAAAAGGTGGAAATGGGTTTAAAAGTGATTTCGGCGGAGAATATATATATATATATATATATATATATATATATATATATATATACGCGCACACACACACATATATATAAACGTATTCTCCGTTGAGATATTGCAGCCGCTGCTGTGTCCAGGCCCAGGAGCCTTAGCACTGTGCTGTGATGTCACTCAATACCACTGACATCACTAGGTGTAAACAACATCTCTCCTTTGCTGTGTATGTGACTATGGAGCTGTTTGGTGATGTCGTCTATTATGGCCTTCATAGAAGCAACAGGAGATTGTTGCATCCATCTAGAACCCTCAGAACTACAGTGCTATGATGTCACTCACTTCCACAGGCCTTGCAGAGTGTAAACAACAACAACCCAGCTTTGTTGTGTATGTAACCATAGGGATTTGTGATGTCACCTAGAACCTTCACAGCAGCGACAGCTTTATGAGGAGCATCAGCACTGCTCTGCCTGAGCAGAACCATCACCGCCATAGGTTGTCAAATAACCCGGATTTAACCCACACAGGTAAGTCCAATGGGGTGCAGGCATGTCCTCTATGCTTACAGCTTCCCGTGGGTGTTGGTTTGATACCGTTTGGGGACAGCCAAGGAGGCATCTGCAGGCAACAAAGGTAGGTGTGTGCTTGTGTGTGTGTTTCCTATGCAGATCCTAAGCCCAGTGTCACATGCAAGTAGGAGGAGTAAGAAGGGTTCCTGGCAAATCCGGGTTATGGATTGCATTTAAAAAGGCCCCGTGGGAGTGCAATGGGCCCCTGTCTTGCTGCTTAGCAATAATGGTATGGGTTTAGGTTCTGCTGTGTGTACTGGTGGTTGACTGCCCCCCAGCCCAGAGTGTGCATGGAAAATTGTCTGGCAGCCTCCCTGACAGCAAGCAGTGATAGTGCCCATGAAGGGGACCTTGTTGGGCCCGCCCCTTTCACGGTTATCGCTTCTCGGCCTTTTGGCTAAGATCAAGTGTAGTATCTGTTCTTATCAGTTTAATATCTGATACGTCCCCTATCTGGGGACCATATATTAAATGGATTTTTGAGAACGGGGGCCGATTTCGAAGCTTGCTTCCGTCGCCCTATGCATTGACCCGATATGGCAGTATCTTCGGGTACAGTGCACCACCCCCTTACAGGGTTAAAAGAAAGATTCCTACTTTCATTGCTACCTGCTTGCTGGCTAGCCAGCTAGCCAGCCCTGTGGGCCTTGCTGCTGCTGCAGCCAAAAAACAAAAGGTGGTGCTGCTGCTGCTTCTGCTGCTTCTGCTTCTGCTTGTGTCTGGCCCCTGTTGGAGCGTCCAGGCACAGGACTTCTGCTGCTGCTGACTAAATGGCCTCCTTAATTGGATCATTTGAGTAGCCAGCACACCTGTGCAGGTAGGGCATGACATGATAGGCAGCTGCCTTGATAGCGGGTGGGTGCTGAATGTTCCTAATTGACAAAATAAGATTAATGCTTATGAAGAAATATAAAATCTCATCCCTTCCCCAATATCGCGCCACACCCCTACCCCTTAATTCCCTGGTTGAACGTGATGGACATATGTCTTTTTTCGACCGTACTAACTATGTAACTATGTAACATAACATGGGGGGGGGGGGTCTCCTGCTGTTCACACAGGTGTGTCATTGCTGTACATTGACCATGCATTGCTTCTGTGGTATTGCAAAGGCAAAGACAAATGCTTCCAGCCATCCATTGCACTAATGGATTGGTCATCAGCTGGCTGTCTATGTCCCGCATCAATATAGACCAAAGTACAGAGGGTTAGGCTATGCTATTGTGCACCTACCTGATGCATCAGAAGGTGCGAGGCCCTTGCTAAATTCTGTGCACAGACTTTGAGATCTATACTTTAGACTGTATCTAAACCTGCTCCAACATGGACTGACATTCTGGCCTACTTTCAGCCGATGCGACTTGTCTGTCGCTGAACAGTCGCTTTTTATGTATTCAGCACCTATGTATAATGTTGTAAAAATGCTCTAGAAGCTAAAGTCGCAGAAATGTCACACATATTTGGCCTGCAACTTTCTGTGCGACAAATTCAGACAGGAAAAATCAGTATAAATCCTTAGAAAATTATCCCCAGTGTCTCCATCTGCTGGCGGTATTGAATAAGCATTGCTGCACTGATGGGGTATGCATTAGACAAAAAAAAAGAAGAAAAAGAAGAATAATACGCCCAGAAAAGAGGCGAAAAGGAGAAAAACGTAAAAAAACGTGAAAAAAAAGTAAGAGGAAGAGAAGGGAAAAAAAGGTGGAAATGGGTTTAAAAGTGATTTCGGCGGAGAAATATATATATATATATATATATATATATATATATATATATACGCGCACACACACACATATATATAAACGTATTCTCCGTTGAGATATTGCAGCCGCTGCTGTGTCCAGGCCAGGAGCCTTAGCACTGTGCTGTGATGTCACTCAATACCACTGACATCACTAGGTGTAAACAACATCTCTCCTTTGCTGTGTATGTGACTATGGAGCTGTTTGGTGATGTCGTCTATTATGGCCTTCATAGAAGCAACAGGAGATTGTTGCATCCATCTAGAACCCTCAGAACTACAGTGCTATGATGTCACTCACTTCCACAGGCCTTGCAGAGTGTAAACAACAACAACCCAGCTTTGTTGTGTATGTAACCATAGGGATTTGTGATGTCACTAGAACCTTCACAGCAGCGACAGCTTTATGAGGAGCATCAGCACTGCTCTGCCTGAGCAGAACCATCACCGCCATAGGTTGTCAAATAACCCGGATTTAACCCACACAGGTAAGTCCAATGGGGTGCAGGCATGTCCTCTATGCTTACAGCTTCCCGTGGGTGTTGGTTTGATACCGTTTGGGGACAGCCAAGGAGGCATCTGCAGGCAACAAAGGTAGGTGTGTGCTTGTGTGTGTGTTTCCTATGCAGATCCTAAGCCCAGTGTCACATGCAAGTAGGAGGAGTAAGAAGGGTTCCTGGCAAATCCGGGTTATGGATTGCATTTAAAAAGGCCCCGTGGGAGTGCAATGGGCCCCTGTCTTGCTGCTTAGCAATAATGGTATGGGTTTAGGTTCTGCTGTGTGTACTGGTGGTTGACTGCCCCCCAGCCCAGAGTGTGCATGGAAAATTGTCTGGCAGCCTCCCTGACAGCAAGCAGTGATAGTGCCCATGAAGGGGACCTTGTTGGGCCCGCCCCTTTCACGGTTATCGCTTCTCGGCCTTTTGGCTAAGATCAAGTGTAGTATCTGTTCTTATCAGTTTAATATCTGATACGTCCCCTATCTGGGGACCATATATTAAATGGATTTTGAGAACGGGGGCCGATTTCGAAGCTTGCTTCCGTCGCCCTATGCATTGACCCGATATGGCAGTATCTTCGGGTACAGTGCACCACCCCCTTACAGGGTTAAAAGAAAGATTCCTACTTTCATTGCTACCTGCTTGCTGGCTAGCCAGCTAGCCAGCCCTGTGGGCCTTGCTGCTGCTGCAGCCAAAAAACAAAAGGTGGTGCTGCTGCTGCTTCTGCTGCTTCTGCTTCTGCTTGTGTCTGGCCCCTGTTGGAGCGTCCAGGCACAGGACTTCTGCTGCTGCTGACTAAATGGCCTCCTTAATTGGATCATTTGAGTAGCCAGCACACCTGTGCAGGTAGGGCATGACATGATAGGCAGCTGCCTTGATAGCGGGTGGGTGCTGAATGTTCCTAATTGACAAAATAAGATTAATGCTTATGAAGAAATATAAAATCTCATCCCTTCCCCAATATCGCGCCACACCCCTACCCCTTAATTCCCTGGTTGAACGTGATGGACATATGTCTTTTTTCGACCGTACTAACTATGTAACTATGTAACATAACATGGGGGGGGGGGGTCTCCTGGCTGTTCACACAGGTGTGTCATTGCTGTACATTGACCATGCATTGCTTCTGTGGTATTGCAAAGGCAAAGACAAATGCTTCCAGCCATCCATTGCACTAATGGATTGGTCATCAGCTGCTGTCTATGTCCCGCATCAATATAGACCAAAGTACAGAGGGTTAGGCTATGCTATTGTGCACCTACCTGATGCATCAGAAGGTGCGAGGCCCTTGCTAAATTCTGTGCACAGACTTTGAGATCTATACTTTAGACTGTATCTAAACCTGCTCCAACATGGACTGACATTCTGGCCTACTTTCAGCCGATGCGACTTGTCTGTCGCTGAACAGTCGCTTTTTATGTATTCAGCACCTATGTATAATGTTGTAAAAATGCTCTAGAAGCTAAAGTCGCAGAAATGTCACACATATTTGGCCTGCAACTTTCTGTGCGACAAATTCAGACAGGAAAAATCAGTATAAATCCTTAGAAAATTATCCCCAGTGTCTCCATCTGCTGGCGGTATTGAATAAGCATTGCTGCACTGATGGGGTATGCATTAGACGAAAAAAAAGAAGAAAAAGAAGAATAATACGCCCAGAAAAGAGGCGAAAAGGAGAAAAACGTAAAAAAACGTGAAAAAAAAGTAAGAGGAAGAGAAGGGAAAAAAAGGTGGAAATGGGTTTAAAAGTGATTTCGGCGGAGAAATATATATATATATATATATATATATATATATATATATATATATATATATATATATACGCGCACACACACACATATATATAAACGTATTCTCCGTTGAGATATTGCAGCCGCTGCTGTGTCCAGGCCCAGGAGCCTTAGCACTGTGCTGTGATGTCACTCAATACCACTGACATCACTAGGTGTAAACAACATCTCTCCTTTGCTGTGTATGTGACTATGGAGCTGTTTGGTGATGTCGTCTATTATGGCCTTCATAGAAGCAACAGGAGATTGTTGCATCCATCTAGAACCCTCAGAACTACAGTGCTATGATGTCACTCACTTCCACAGGCCTTGCAGAGTGTAAACAACAACAACCCAGCTTTGTTGTGTATGTAACCATAGGGATTTGTGATGTCACCTAGAACCTTCACAGCAGCGACAGCTTTATGAGGAGCATCAGCACTGCTCTGCCTGAGCAGAACCATCACCGCCATAGGTTGTCAAATACCCGGATTTAACCCACACAGGTAAGTCCAATGGGGTGCAGGCATGTCCTCTATGCTTACAGCTTCCCGTGGGTGTTGGTTTGATACCGTTTGGGGACAGCCAAGGAGGCATCTGCAGGAACAAAGGTAGGTGTGTGCTTGTGTGTGTGTTTCCTATGCAGATCCTAAGCCCAGTGTCACATGCAAGTAGGAGGAGTAAGAAGGGTTCCTGGCAAATCCGGGTTATGGATTGCATTTAAAAAGGCCCCGTGGGAGTGCAATGGGCCCCTGTCTTGCTGCTTAGCAATAATGGTATGGGTTTAGGTTCTGCTGTGTGTACTGGTGGTTGACTGCCCCCCAGCCCAGAGTGTGCATGGAAAATTGTCTGGCAGCCTCCCTGACAGCAAGCAGTGATAGTGCCCATGAAGGGGACCTTGTTGGGCCCGCCCCTTTCACGGTTATCGCTTCTCGGCCTTTTGGCTAAGATCGAGTGTAGTTCTGCTCACTTGGTCTGGCCAGAGGGTGTCTGGGGTACCCGGCTCCTTTGCCTGGGGGGATCGTCCTTCTTAACGGAGGGACTTCACCCCCCTGCTGCTATCAGGGAGCCGGCTTAGTCCCCAGACAACGGGAGGCGATCCCCACCTACCTACTTCGGTGGGGGAGGTGTCTGGACATCATGGACATGGAGGAAGATTGCGGTTTTTCTTCGGAAGGCGTGCCGCCTTTTGCGAGACTTCGGAATGGAGTTCGTATTTCCCTGCTCGATGTCCGGAAGAAGGAAAGAGGCCTTGTCTTTGTCGTGGAAGAAGTGCTGTTTAAGTTGCTGGAAGTCAAGAGGGAGCAAATCCTATCCATGCTTGAGTTTCCCAGAAGTGGATACTACGACGTGGTGCTGGCTTCTGAAGAGGACTATGAGTCATTTTGGAACATATTGCAGCAAAAGAAGGTATGTCCGGTTTTGGAAGGGGTGGAGATAGTTCCACATTTCCCACGTAGAGAACGATTGGTGACTATAAGGATGTATAGCCCATATACTTCGGAGGAGGATATCGTTACCTTTTTGTCTCGATTCTGTGACAGTGTTCTGCCTAAAGGCAAGGTATTTAATCAATATGGACTATGGACCACCAAGTGGAGGTTCCATGTGAAATTTAAAATGGCAGATGGCAAGTTAGTGATCCCCCCAGGACGGTTTAAAATTGGTTCTGTGAACGGGGATCTGTATTTTTCTGGCATGCAAGATTTTTGCCGCAAATGTAAACAGTACGGTCACAGAAAGGAGGATTGCACGTTTTTGTGGTGTTTCAAGTGTCAAGAGGAGGGTCACGACGTGGAAAATTGTCAAAAGAAAAGGAAATGCCATCTGTGTGGTGAGGAGGGCCATCTGCTTGGCTCGTGTCCTAAGAAAAAGTCTGAGAAAAATTCAGAGAAAAAGGAAGCTGTAAAAAGAAGCAGAGAGGAACCAGCTGAAGTGAAAGAACCAGAAGTGGAGCAGGTTCCAACTAGAAGACCTACAGAGCAGAAGAAGAAGAGAGAGGAGGAAGTGTATGTGCCAGTGCAGTATTTTGGTGTGCTTGGTGGTTTGTTGGAAAATTTGTCGGAAGCAGAAAGAAAAACGTTTGACAAAGATATGATGGATCTAAAGATAGGCTTGAAGAACCGGGAGGAAGAAGCTCGGGATAAAGTCTATTTTTCTTTCAAGGCAGACATGAACCGTTTTGTTGAAACGTATAAAATTCCAGGCTGGTTGGCGTCTCAAGTTAAGAAAGATATAGCAAATGGCAATATCAGTCGAGGACTGATAGACTTTCTAATGGTGTTTGCATGGAGGAAGGGGATGACCTTCTAATTTGGTTTTGCTTAATTAGAAAGTAATGTTTGGTTTTGCTATTTTATGTTGTTTCTTATTTTGTTTTTAAATGTTCTATTTTGTTTCATTAGTGTTTAAGAAAAGAAATAAAAACATGTTACCTGATGATGAACACAAAATTGAGTTCCAAATAAGATCTTGGAACTCTGAGTGAGTTCTGAGGGCTAACTTAAAAAATCTGTTCTTATCAGTTTAATATCTGATACGTCCCCTATCTGGGGACCATATATTAAATGGATTTTTGAGAACGGGGGCCGATTTCGAAGCTTGCTTCCGTCGCCCTATGCATTGACCCGATATGGCAGTATCTTCGGGTACAGTGCACCACCCCCTTACAGGGTTAAAAAGAAAGATTCCTACTTTCATTGCTACCTGCTTGCTGGCTAGCCAGCTAGCCAGCCCTGTGGGCCTTGCTGCTGCTGCAGCCAAAAAACAAAAGGTGGTGCTGCTGCTGCTTCTGCTGCTTCTGCTTCTGCTTGTGTCTGGCCCCTGTTGGAGCGTCCAGGCACAGGACTTCTGCTGCTGCTGACTAAATGGCCTCCTTAATTGGATCATTTGAGTAGCCAGCACACCTGTGCAGGTAGGGCATGACATGATAGGCAGCTGCCTTGATAGCGGGTGGGTGCTGAATGTTCCTAATTGACAAAATAAGATTAATGCTTATGAAGAAATATAAAATCTCATCCCTTCCCCAATATCGCGCCACACCCCTACCCCTTAATTCCCTGGTTGAACGTGATGGACATATGTCTTTTTTCGACCGTACTAACTATGTAACTATGTAACATAACATGGGGGGGGGGGGGTCTCCTGGCTGTTCACACAGGTGTGTCATTGCTGTACATTGACCATGCATTGCTTCTGTGGTATTGCAAAGGCAAAGACAAATGCTTCCAGCCATCCATTGCACTAATGGATTGGTCATCAGCTGGCTGTCTATGTCCCGCATCAATATAGACCAAAGTACAGAGGGTTAGGCTATGCTATTGTGCACCTACCTGATGCATCAGAAGGTGCGAGGCCCTTGCTAAATTCTGTGCACAGACTTTGAGATCTATACTTTAGACTGTATCTAAACCTGCTCCAACATGGACTGACATTCTGGCCTACTTTCAGCCGATGCGACTTGTCTGTCGCTGAACAGTCGCTTTTTATGTATTCAGCACCTATGTATAATGTTGTAAAAATGCTCTAGAAGCTAAAGTCGCAGAAATGTCACACATATTTGGCCTGCAACTTTCTGTGCGACAAATTCAGACAGGAAAAATCAGTATAAATCCTTAGAAAATTATCCCCCAGTGTCTCCATCTGCTGGCGGTATTGAATAAGCATTGCTGCACTGATGGGGTATGCATTAGACGAAAAAAAAGAAGAAAAAGAAGAATAATACGCCCAGAAAAGAGGCGAAAAGGAGAAAAACGTAAAAAAACGTGAAAAAAAAGTAAGAGGAAGAGAAGGGAAAAAAAGGTGGAAATGGGTTTAAAAGTGATTTCGGCGGAGAAATATATATATATATATATATATATATATATATATATATATATATATATACGCGCACACACACACATATATATAAACGTATTCTCCGTTGAGATATTGCAGCCGCTGCTGTGTCCAGGCCCAGGAGCCTTAGCACTGTGCTGTGATGTCACTCAATACCACTGACATCACTAGGTGTAAACAACATCTCTCCTTTGCTGTGTATGTGACTATGGAGCTGTTTGGTGATGTCGTCTATTATGGCCTTCATAGAAGCAACAGGAGATTGTTGCATCCATCTAGAACCCTCAGAACTACAGTGCTATGATGTCACTCACTTCCACAGGCCTTGCAGAGTGTAAACAACAACAACCCAGCTTTGTTGTGTATGTAACCATAGGGATTTGTGATGTCACCTAGAACCTTCACAGCAGCGACAGCTTTATGAGGAGCATCAGCACTGCTCTGCCTGAGCAGAACCATCACCGCCATAGGTTGTCAAATAACCCGGATTTAACCCACACAGGTAAGTCCAATGGGGTGCAGGCATGTCCTCTATGCTTACAGCTTCCCGTGGGTGTTGGTTTGATACCGTTTGGGGACAGCCAAGGAGGCATCTGCAGGCAACAAAGGTAGGTGTGTGCTTGTGTGTGTGTTTCCTATGCAGATCCTAAGCCCAGTGTCACATGCAAGTAGGAGGAGTAAGAAGGGTTCCTGGCAAATCCGGGTTATGGATTGCATTTAAAAAGGCCCCGTGGGAGTGCAATGGGCCCCTGTCTTGCTGCTTAGCAATAATGGTATGGGTTTAGGTTCTGCTGTGTGTACTGGTGGTTGACTGCCCCCCAGCCCAGAGTGTGCATGGAAAATTGTCTGGCAGCCTCCCTGACAGCAAGCAGTGATAGTGCCCATGAAGGGGACCTTGTTGGGCCCGCCCCTTTCACGGTTATCGCTTCTCGGCCTTTTGGCTAAGATCAAGTGTAGTATCTGTTCTTATCAGTTTAATATCTGATACGTCCCCTATCTGGGGACCATATATTAAATGGATTTTTGAGAACGGGGGCCGATTTCGAAGCTTGCTTCCGTCGCCCTATGCATTGACCCGATATGGCAGTATCTTCGGGTACAGTGCACCACCCCCTTACAGGGTTAAAAAGAAAGATTCCTACTTTCATTGCTACCTGCTTGCTGGCTAGCCAGCTAGCCAGCCCTGTGGGCCTTGCTGCTGCTGCAGCCAAAAAACAAAAGGTGGTGCTGCTGCTGCTTCTGCTGCTTCTGCTTCTGCTTGTGTCTGGCCCCTGTTGGAGCGTCCAGGCACAGGACTTCTGCTGCTGCTGACTAAATGGCCTCCTTAATTGGATCATTTGAGTAGCCAGCACACCTGTGCAGGTAGGGCATGACATGATAGGCAGCTGCCTTGATAGCGGGTGGGTGCTGAATGTTCCTAATTGACAAAATAAGATTAATGCTTATGAAGAAATATAAAATCTCATCCCTTCCCCAATATCGCGCCACACCCCTACCCCTTAATTCCCTGGTTGAACGTGATGGACATATGTCTTTTTTCGACCGTACTAACTATGTAACTATGTAACATAACATGGGGGGGGGGGGTCTCCTGGCTGTTCACACAGGTGTGTCATTGCTGTACATTGACCATGCATTGCTTCTGTGGTATTGCAAAGGCAAAGACAAATGCTTCCAGCCATCCATTGCACTAATGGATTGGTCATCAGCTGGCTGTCTATGTCCCGCATCAATATAGACCAAAGTACAGAGGGTTAGGCTATGCTATTGTGCACCTACCTGATGCATCAGAAGGTGCGAGGCCCTTGCTAAATTCTGTGCACAGACTTTGAGATCTATACTTTAGACTGTATCTAAACCTGCTCCAACATGGACTGACATTCTGGCCTACTTTCAGCCGATGCGACTTGTCTGTCGCTGAACAGTCGCTTTTTATGTATTCAGCACCTATGTATAATGTTGTAAAAATGCTCTAGAAGCTAAAGTCGCAGAAATGTCACACATATTTGGCCTGCAACTTTCTGTGCGACAAATTCAGACAGGAAAAATCAGTATAAATCCTTAGAAAATTATCCCCCAGTGTCTCCATCTGCTGGCGGTATTGAATAAGCATTGCTGCACTGATGGGGGTATGCATTAGACGAAAAAAAAGAAGAAAAAGAAGAATAATACGCCCAGAAAAGAGGCGAAAAGGAGAAAAACGTAAAAAAACGTGAAAAAAAAGTAAGAGGAAGAGAAGGGAAAAAAAGGTGGAAATGGGTTTAAAAGTGATTTCGGCGGAGAAATATATATATATATATATATATATATATATATATATATATATATACGCGCACACACACACATATATATAAACGTATTCTCCGTTGAGATATTGCAGCCGCTGCTGTGTCCAGGCCCAGGAGCCTTAGCACTGTGCTGTGATGTCACTCAATACCACTGACATCACTAGGTGTAAACAACATCTCTCCTTTGCTGTGTATGTGACTATGGAGCTGTTTGGTGATGTCGTCTATTATGGCCTTCATAGAAGCAACAGGAGATTGTTGCATCCATCTAGAACCCTCAGAACTACAGTGCTATGATGTCACTCACTTCCACAGGCCTTGCAGAGTGTAAACAACAACAACCCAGCTTTGTTGTGTATGTAACCATAGGGATTTGTGATGTCACCTAGAACCTTCACAGCAGCGACAGCTTTATGAGGAGCATCAGCACTGCTCTGCCTGAGCAGAACCATCACCGCCATAGGTTGTCAAATAACCCGGATTTAACCCACACAGGTAAGTCCAATGGGGTGCAGGCATGTCCTCTATGCTTACAGCTTCCCGTGGGTGTTGGTTTGATACCGTTTGGGGACAGCCAAGGAGGCATCTGCAGGCAACAAAGGTAGGTGTGTGCTTGTGTGTGTGTTTCCTATGCAGATCCTAAGCCCAGTGTCACATGCAAGTAGGAGGAGTAAGAAGGGTTCCTGGCAAATCCGGGTTATGGATTGCATTTAAAAAGGCCCCGTGGGAGTGCAATGGGCCCCTGTCTTGCTGCTTAGCAATAATGGTATGGGTTTAGGTTCTGCTGTGTGTACTGGTGGTTGACTGCCCCCCAGCCCAGAGTGTGCATGGAAAATTGTCTGGCAGCCTCCCTGACAGCAAGCAGTGATAGTGCCCATGAAGGGGACCTTGTTGGGCCCGCCCCTTTCACGGTTATCGCTTCTCGGCCTTTTGGCTAAGATCAAGTGTAGTATCTGTTCTTATCAGTTTAATATCTGATACGTCCCCTATCTGGGGACCATATATTAAATGGATTTTTGAGAACGGGGGCCGATTTCGAAGCTTGCTTCCGTCGCCCTATGCATTGACCCGATATGGCAGTATCTTCGGGTACAGTGCACCACCCCCTTACAGGGTTAAAAAGAAAGATTCCTACTTTCATTGCTACCTGCTTGCTGGCTAGCCAGCTAGCCAGCCCTGTGGGCCTTGCTGCTGCTGCAGCCAAAAAACAAAAGGTGGTGCTGCTGCTGCTTCTGCTGCTTCTGCTTCTGCTTGTGTCTGGCCCCTGTTGGAGCGTCCAGGCACAGGACTTCTGCTGCTGCTGACTAAATGGCCTCCTTAATTGGATCATTTGAGTAGCCAGCACACCTGTGCAGGTAGGGCATGACATGATAGGCAGCTGCCTTGATAGCGGGTGGGTGCTGAATGTTCCTAATTGACAAAATAAGATTAATGCTTATGAAGAAATATAAAATCTCATCCCTTCCCCAATATCGCGCCACACCCCTACCCCTTAATTCCCTGGTTGAACGTGATGGACATATGTCTTTTTTCGACCGTACTAACTATGTAACTATGTAACATAACATGGGGGGGGGGGGGTCTCCTGGCTGTTCACACAGGTGTGTCATTGCTGTACATTGACCATGCATTGCTTCTGTGGTATTGCAAAGGCAAAGACAAATGCTTCCAGCCATCCATTGCACTAATGGATTGGTCATCAGCTGGCTGTCTATGTCCCGCATCAATATAGACCAAAGTACAGAGGGTTAGGCTATGCTATTGTGCACCTACCTGATGCATCAGAAGGTGCGAGGCCCTTGCTAAATTCTGTGCACAGACTTTGAGATCTATACTTTAGACTGTATCTAAACCTGCTCCAACATGGACTGACATTCTGGCCTACTTTCAGCCGATGCGACTTGTCTGTCGCTGAACAGTCGCTTTTTATGTATTCAGCACCTATGTATAATGTTGTAAAAATGCTCTAGAAGCTAAAGTCGCAGAAATGTCACACATATTTGGCCTGCAACTTTCTGTGCGACAAATTCAGACAGGAAAAATCAGTATAAATCCTTAGAAAATTATCCCCCAGTGTCTCCATCTGCTGGCGGTATTGAATAAGCATTGCTGCACTGATGGGGTATGCATTAGACGAAAAAAAAGAAGAAAAAGAAGAATAATACGCCCAGAAAAGAGGCGAAAAGGAGAAAAACGTAAAAAAACGTGAAAAAAAAGTAAGAGGAAGAGAAGGGAAAAAAAGGTGGAAATGGGTTTAAAAGTGATTTCGGCGGAGAAATATATATATATATATATATATATATATATATATATATATATATATACGCGCACACACACACATATATATAAACGTATTCTCCGTTGAGATATTGCAGCCGCTGCTGTGTCCAGGCCCAGGAGCCTTAGCACTGTGCTGTGATGTCACTCAATACCACTGACATCACTAGGTGTAAACAACATCTCTCCTTTGCTGTGTATGTGACTATGGAGCTGTTTGGTGATGTCGTCTATTATGGCCTTCATAGAAGCAACAGGAGATTGTTGCATCCATCTAGAACCCTCAGAACTACAGTGCTATGATGTCACTCACTTCCACAGGCCTTGCAGAGTGTAAACAACAACAACCCAGCTTTGTTGTGTATGTAACCATAGGGATTTGTGATGTCACCTAGAACCTTCACAGCAGCGACAGCTTTATGAGGAGCATCAGCACTGCTCTGCCTGAGCAGAACCATCACCGCCATAGGTTGTCAAATAACCCGGATTTTAACCCACACAGGTAAGTCCAATGGGGTGCAGGCATGTCCTCTATGCTTACAGCTTCCCGTGGGTGTTGGTTTGATACCGTTTGGGGACAGCCAAGGAGGCATCTGCAGGCAACAAAGGTAGGTGTGTGCTTGTGTGTGTGTTTCCTATGCAGATCCTAAGCCCAGTGTCACATGCAAGTAGGAGGAGTAAGAAGGGTTCCTGGCAAATCCGGGTTATGGATTGCATTTAAAAAGGCCCCGTGGGAGTGCAATGGGCCCCTGTCTTGCTGCTTAGCAATAATGGTATGGGTTTAGGTTCTGCTGTGTGTACTGGTGGTTGACTGCCCCCCAGCCCAGAGTGTGCATGGAAAATTGTCTGGCAGCCTCCCTGACAGCAAGCAGTGATAGTGCCCATGAAGGGGACCTTGTTGGGCCCGCCCCTTTCACGGTTATCGCTTCTCGGCCTTTTGGCTAAGATCAAGTGTAGTATCTGTTCTTATCAGTTTAATATCTGATACGTCCCCTATCTGGGGACCATATATTAAATGGATTTTTGAGAACGGGGGCCGATTTCGAAGCTTGCTTCCGTCGCCCTATGCATTGACCCGATATGGCAGTATCTTCGGGTACAGTGCACCACCCCCTTACAGGGTTAAAAAGAAAGATTCCTACTTTCATTGCTACCTGCTTGCTGGCTAGCCAGCTAGCCAGCCCTGTGGGCCTTGCTGCTGCTGCAGCCAAAAAACAAAAGGTGGTGCTGCTGCTGCTTCTGCTGCTTCTGCTTCTGCTTGTGTCTGGCCCCTGTTGGAGCGTCCAGGCACAGGACTTCTGCTGCTGCTGACTAAATGGCCTCCTTAATTGGATCATTTGAGTAGCCAGCACACCTGTGCAGGTAGGGCATGACATGATAGGCAGCTGCCTTGATAGCGGGTGGGTGCTGAATGTTCCTAATTGACAAAATAAGATTAATGCTTATGAAGAAATATAAAATCTCATCCCTTCCCCAATATCGCGCCACACCCCTACCCCTTAATTCCCTGGTTGAACGTGATGGACATATGTCTTTTTTCGACCGTACTAACTATGTAACTATGTAACATAACATGGGGGGGGGGGGGTCTCCTGGCTGTTCACACAGGTGTGTCATTGCTGTACATTGACCATGCATTGCTTCTGTGGTATTGCAAAGGCAAAGACAAATGCTTCCAGCCATCCATTGCACTAATGGATTGGTCATCAGCTGGCTGTCTATGTCCCGCATCAATATAGACCAAAGTACAGAGGGTTAGGCTATGCTATTGTGCACCTACCTGATGCATCAGAAGGTGCGAGGCCCTTGCTAAATTCTGTGCACAGACTTTGAGATCTATACTTTAGACTGTATCTAAACCTGCTCCAACATGGACTGACATTCTGGCCTACTTTCAGCCGATGCGACTTGTCTGTCGCTGAACAGTCGCTTTTTATGTATTCAGCACCTATGTATAATGTTGTAAAAATGCTCTAGAAGCTAAAGTCGCAGAAATGTCACACATATTTGGCCTGCAACTTTCTGTGCGACAAATTCAGACAGGAAAAATCAGTATAAATCCTTAGAAAATTATCCCCCAGTGTCTCCATCTGCTGGCGGTATTGAATAAGCATTGCTGCACTGATGGGGTATGCATTAGACGAAAAAAAAGAAGAAAAAGAAGAATAATACGCCCAGAAAAGAGGCGAAAAGGAGAAAAACGTAAAAAAACGTGAAAAAAAAGTAAGAGGAAGAGAAGGGAAAAAAAGGTGGAAATGGGTTTAAAAGTGATTTCGGCGGAGAAAATATATATATATATATATATATATATATATATATATATATATATACGCGCACACACACACATATATATAAACGTATTCTCCGTTGAGATATTGCAGCCGCTGCTGTGTCCAGGCCCAGGAGCCTTAGCACTGTGCTGTGATGTCACTCAATACCACTGACATCACTAGGTGTAAACAACATCTCTCCTTTGCTGTGTATGTGACTATGGAGCTGTTTGGTGATGTCGTCTATTATGGCCTTCATAGAAGCAACAGGAGATTGTTGCATCCATCTAGAACCCTCAGAACTACAGTGCTATGATGTCACTCACTTCCACAGGCCTTGCAGAGTGTAAACAACAACAACCCAGCTTTGTTGTGTATGTAACCATAGGATTTGTGATGTCACCTAGAACCTTCACAGCAGCGACAGCTTTATGAGGAGCATCAGCACTGCTCTGCCTGAGCAGAACCATCACCGCCATAGGTTGTCAAATAACCCGGATTTAACCCACACAGGTAAGTCCAATGGGGTGCAGGCATGTCCTCTATGCTTACAGCTTCCCGTGGGTGTTGGTTTGATACCGTTTGGGGACAGCCAAGGAGGCATCTGCAGGCAACAAAGGTAGGTGTGTGCTTGTGTGTGTGTTTCCTATGCAGATCCTAAGCCCAGTGTCACATGCAAGTAGGAGGAGTAAGAAGGGTTCCTGGCAAATCCGGGTTATGGATTGCATTTAAAAAGGCCCCGTGGGAGTGCAATGGGCCCCTGTCTTGCTGCTTAGCAATAATGGTATGGGTTTAGGTTCTGCTGTGTGTACTGGTGGTTGACTGCCCCCCAGCCCAGAGTGTGCATGGAAAATTGTCTGGCAGCCTCCCTGACAGCAAGCAGTGATAGTGCCCATGAAGGGGACCTTGTTGGGCCCGCCCCTTTCACGGTTATCGCTTCTCGGCCTTTTGGCTAAGATCAAGTGTAGTATCTGTTCTTATCAGTTTAATATCTGATACGTCCCCTATCTGGGGACCATATATTAAATGGATTTTTGAGAACGGGGGCCGATTTCGAAGCTTGCTTCCGTCGCCCTATGCATTGACCCGATATGGCAGTATCTTCGGGTACAGTGCACCACCCCCTTACAGGGTTAAAAAGAAAGATTCCTACTTTCATTGCTACCTGCTTGCTGGCTAGCCAGCTAGCCAGCCCTGTGGGCCTTGCTGCTGCTGCAGCCAAAAAACAAAAGGTGGTGCTGCTGCTGCTTCTGCTGCTTCTGCTTCTGCTTGTGTCTGGCCCCTGTTGGAGCGTCCAGGCACAGGACTTCTGCTGCTGCTGACTAAATGGCCTCCTTAATTGGATCATTTGAGTAGCCAGCACACCTGTGCAGGTAGGGCATGACATGATAGGCAGCTGCCTTGATAGCGGGTGGGTGCTGAATGTTCCTAATTGACAAAATAAGATTAATGCTTATGAAGAAATATAAAATCTCATCCCTTCCCCAATATCGCGCCACACCCCTACCCCTTAATTCCCTGGTTGAACGTGATGGACATATGTCTTTTTTCGACCGTACTAACTATGTAACTATGTAACATAACATGGGGGGGGGGGGTCTCCTGGCTGTTCACACAGGTGTGTCATTGCTGTACATTGACCATGCATTGCTTCTGTGGTATTGCAAAGGCAAAGACAAATGCTTCCAGCCATCCATTGCACTAATGGATTGGTCATCAGCTGGCTGTCTATGTCCCGCATCAATATAGACCAAAGTACAGAGGGTTAGGCTATGCTATTGTGCACCTACCTGATGCATCAGAAGGTGCGAGGCCCTTGCTAAATTCTGTGCACAGACTTTGAGATCTATACTTTAGACTGTATCTAAACCTGCTCCAACATGGACTGACATTCTGGCCTACTTTCAGCCGATGCGACTTGTCTGTCGCTGAACAGTCGCTTTTTATGTATTCAGCACCTATGTATAATGTTGTAAAAATGCTCTAGAAGCTAAAGTCGCAGAAATGTCACACATATTTGGCCTGCAACTTTCTGTGCGACAAATTCAGACAGGAAAAATCAGTATAAATCCTTAGAAAATTATCCCCCAGTGTCTCCATCTGCTGGCGGTATTGAATAAGCATTGCTGCACTGATGGGGTATGCATTAGACGAAAAAAAAGAAGAAAAAGAAGAATAATACGCCCAGAAAAGAGGCGAAAAGGAGAAAAACGTAAAAAAACGTGAAAAAAAAGTAAGAGGAAGAGAAGGGAAAAAAAGGTGGAAATGGGTTTAAAAGTGATTTCGGCGGAGAAATATATATATATATATATATATATATATATATATATATATATATATATACGCGCACACACACACATATATATAAACGTATTCTCCGTTGAGATATTGCAGCCGCTGCTGTGTCCAGGCCCAGGAGCCTTAGCACTGTGCTGTGATGTCACTCAATACCACTGACATCACTAGGTGTAAACAACATCTCTCCTTTGCTGTGTATGTGACTATGGAGCTGTTTGGTGATGTCGTCTATTATGGCCTTCATAGAAGCAACAGGAGATTGTTGCATCCATCTAGAACCCTCAGAACTACAGTGCTATGATGTCACTCACTTCCACAGGCCTTGCAGAGTGTAAACAACAACAACCCAGCTTTGTTGTGTATGTAACCATAGGGATTTGTGATGTCACCTAGAACCTTCACAGCAGCGACAGCTTTATGAGGAGCATCAGCACTGCTCTGCCTGAGCAGAACCATCACCGCCATAGGTTGTCAAATAACCCGGATTTAACCCACACAGGTAAGTCCAATGGGGGTGCAGGCATGTCCTCTATGCTTACAGCTTCCCGTGGGTGTTGGTTTGATACCGTTTGGGGACAGCCAAGGAGGCATCTGCAGGCAACAAAGGTAGGTGTGTGCTTGTGTGTGTGTTTCCTATGCAGATCCTAAGCCCAGTGTCACATGCAAGTAGGAGGAGTAAGAAGGGTTCCTGGCAAATCCGGGTTATGGATTGCATTTAAAAAGGCCCCGTGGGAGTGCAATGGGCCCCTGTCTTGCTGCTTAGCAATAATGGTATGGGTTTAGGTTCTGCTGTGTGTACTGGTGGTTGACTGCCCCCCAGCCCAGAGTGTGCATGGAAAATTGTCTGGCAGCCTCCCTGACAGCAAGCAGTGATAGTGCCCATGAAGGGGACCTTGTTGGGCCCGCCCCTTTCACGGTTATCGCTTCTCGGCCTTTTGGCTAAGATCAAGTGTAGTATCTGTTCTTATCAGTTTAATATCTGATACGTCCCCTATCTGGGGACCATATATTAAATGGATTTTTGAGAACGGGGGCCGATTTCGAAGCTTGCTTCCGTCGCCCTATGCATTGACCCGATATGGCAGTATCTTCGGGTACAGTGCACCACCCCCTTACAGGGTTAAAAAGAAAGATTCCTACTTTCATTGCTACCTGCTTGCTGGCTAGCCAGCTAGCCAGCCCTGTGGGCCTTGCTGCTGCTGCAGCCAAAAAACAAAAGGTGGTGCTGCTGCTGCTTCTGCTGCTTCTGCTTCTGCTTGTGTCTGGCCCCTGTTGGAGCGTCCAGGCACAGGACTTCTGCTGCTGCTGACTAAATGGCCTCCTTAATTGGATCATTTGAGTAGCCAGCACACCTGTGCAGGTAGGGCATGACATGATAGGCAGCTGCCTTGATAGCGGGTGGGTGCTGAATGTTCCTAATTGACAAAATAAGATTAATGCTTATGAAGAAATATAAAATCTCATCCCTTCCCCAATATCGCGCCACACCCCTACCCCTTAATTCCCTGGTTGAACGTGATGGACATATGTCTTTTTTCGACCGTACTAACTATGTAACTATGTAACATAACATGGGGGGGGGGGGGTCTCCTGGCTGTTCACACAGGTGTGTCATTGCTGTACATTGACCATGCATTGCTTCTGTGGTATTGCAAAGGCAAAGACAAATGCTTCCAGCCATCCATTGCACTAATGGATTGGTCATCAGCTGGCTGTCTATGTCCCGCATCAATATAGACCAAAGTACAGAGGGTTAGGCTATGCTATTGTGCACCTACCTGATGCATCAGAAGGTGCGAGGCCCCTTGCTAAATTCTGTGCACAGACTTTGAGATCTATACTTTAGACTGTATCTAAACCTGCTCCAACATGGACTGACATTCTGGCCTACTTTCAGCCGATGCGACTTGTCTGTCGCTGAACAGTCGCTTTTTATGTATTCAGCACCTATGTATAATGTTGTAAAAATGCTCTAGAAGCTAAAGTCGCAGAAATGTCACACATATTTGGCCTGCAACTTTCTGTGCGACAAATTCAGACAGGAAAAATCAGTATAAATCCTTAGAAAATTATCCCCAGTGTCTCCATCTGCTGGCGGTATTGAATAAGCATTGCTGCACTGATGGGGTATGCATTAGACGAAAAAAAAGAAGAAAAAGAAGAATAATACGCCCAGAAAAGAGGCGAAAAGGAGAAAAACGTAAAAAAACGTGAAAAAAAAGTAAGAGGAAGAGAAGGGAAAAAAAGGTGGAAATGGGTTTAAAAGTGATTTCGGCGGAGAAATATATATATATATATATATATATATATATATATATATATATATACGCGCACACACACACATATATATAAACGTATTCTCCGTTGAGATATTGCAGCCGCTGCTGTGTCCAGGCCCAGGAGCCTTAGCACTGTGCTGTGATGTCACTCAATACCACTGACATCACTAGGTGTAAACAACATCTCTCCTTTGCTGTGTATGTGACTATGGAGCTGTTTGGTGATGTCGTCTATTATGGCCTTCATAGAAGCAACAGGAGATTGTTGCATCCATCTAGAACCCTCAGAACTACAGTGCTATGATGTCACTCACTTCCACAGGCCTTGCAGAGTGTAAACAACAACAACCCAGCTTTGTTGTGTATGTAACCATAGGGATTTGTGATGTCACCTAGAACCTTCACAGCAGCGACAGCTTTATGAGGAGCATCAGCACTGCTCTGCCTGAGCAGAACCATCACCGCCATAGGTTGTCAAATAACCCGGATTTAACCCACACAGGTAAGTCCAATGGGGTGCAGGCATGTCCTCTATGCTTACAGCTTCCCGTGGGTGTTGGTTTGATACCGTTTGGGGACAGCCAAGGAGGCATCTGCAGGCAACAAAGGTAGGTGTGTGCTTGTGTGTGTGTTTCCTATGCAGATCCTAAGCCCAGTGTCACATGCAAGTAGGAGGAGTAAGAAGGGTTCCTGGCAAATCCGGGTTATGGATTGCATTTAAAAAGGCCCCGTGGGAGTGCAATGGGCCCCTGTCTTGCTGCTTAGCAATAATGGTATGGGTTTAGGTTCTGCTGTGTGTACTGGTGGTTGACTGCCCCCCAGCCCAGAGTGTGCATGGAAAATTGTCTGGCAGCCTCCCTGACAGCAAGCAGTGATAGTGCCCATGAAGGGGACCTTGTTGGGCCCGCCCCTTTCACGGTTATCGCTTCTCGGCCTTTTGGCTAAGATCAAGTGTAGTATCTGTTCTTATCAGTTTAATATCTGATACGTCCCCTATCTGGGGACCATATATTAAATGGATTTTTGAGAACGGGGGCCGATTTCGAAGCTTGCTTCCGTCGCCCTATGCATTGACCCGATATGGCAGTATCTTCGGGTACAGTGCACCACCCCCTTACAGGGTTAAAAAGAAAGATTCCTACTTTCATTGCTACCTGCTTGCTGGCTAGCCAGCTAGCCAGCCCTGTGGGCCTTGCTGCTGCTGCAGCCAAAAAACAAAAGGTGGTGCTGCTGCTGCTTCTGCTGCTTCTGCTTCTGCTTGTGTCTGGCCCCTGTTGGAGCGTCCAGGCACAGGACTTCTGCTGCTGCTGACTAAATGGCCTCCTTAATTGGATCATTTGAGTAGCCAGCACACCTGTGCAGGTAGGGCATGACATGATAGGCAGCTGCCTTGATAGCGGGTGGGTGCTGAATGTTCCTAATTGACAAAATAAGATTAATGCTTATGAAGAAATATAAAATCTCATCCCTTCCCCAATATCGCGCCACACCCCTACCCCTTAATTCCCTGGTTGAACGTGATGGACATATGTCTTTTTTCGACCGTACTAACTATGTAACTATGTAACATAACATGGGGGGGGGGGGGTCTCCTGGCTGTTCACACAGGTGTGTCATTGCTGTACATTGACCATGCATTGCTTCTGTGGTATTGCAAAGGCAAAGACAAATGCTTCCAGCCATCCATTGCACTAATGGATTGGTCATCAGCTGGCTGTCTATGTCCCGCATCAATATAGACCAAAGTACAGAGGGTTAGGCTATGCTATTGTGCACCTACCTGATGCATCAGAAGGTGCGAGGCCCTTGCTAAATTCTGTGCACAGACTTTGAGATCTATACTTTAGACTGTATCTAAA
>NW_026609445.1:0-31784 GCF_029499605.1 Hyla sarda
GTAATTTACAAATCTTTAACTTTCTGGCACCAGTTGATTGAAAAAAAAAAATGTTTTCCAGTGGAGTACCCCTTTAATGCATCAATGGAGTGCCAATGTTACCACTGACCAAGTAATGTTTGCAACTTAACAGAAATTCTCTAAGAAAGGTCGGACGTAAGTGGAGTAGTTATGATCCTTTATTGGCTAACTGAGAAGATCTAGATTACAATCTTTTAAGACTCAGAGGGACATTTACGAAGACTGGTGTGAGGTTTGAACTTGTTTACGTGGCACCAAATTTATCAAATGGTGCCCAGGCTTTGATGAATCCCCATAGAACTGTTTTACTTCATGAAAGTAAACGTTGCAGAGAAGTGTGGGCCGTGCCGCAATTGTACCAAATGTCACACGGAGAGCCATTTCGATAGTTCTATAGAAATGCCCTGTGATAACTTTTAAATCTGGCCCGTGCGACATTTGATGCACATAATAAATCAGTGACCACTGCAAAGTGCTCTAAATAAGATCACTTCATGGCCAGGAAATTTAAACATTCTAAATAAAATTTTGCAAAAAATGACCCGCGACTTTTCAAGCAACAAATTTAGCTGAAAAAAAAAAAAGCAGTCTTAATGGTTTGATAAATTCCCCTCTTAAAGGGGTACTCTGTTGCCCCAGCAGTCGGAACATTTTATTGCGAACGCTTGGAGCTGGAGGCGGGGGTCGTGATGTCACAACCACACCACTGGCCACGCCCCTCCCATAGACTTGAATTGAGGGGCTGTGGCGTGACGTCACGACCCCCAAACCCAGCGTTCTAAAAGAATGCCGGGTCCTGCACAGAGATCGCGGGGGTCCCAGCTGAGGGTCTCCTGCGATCAGACATCTTATCCCCTATCCTTTGGATAGGGGATAAGATGTCTAGGGGCGGAGTACCCCTTTAAGTTTCGTTCAACAGCAATATTATTTGCCTGATGAAGGGACCTAAGAGGTCTTGAATGCTTGCATTCTATGGAGGACATTTATCAACCCTTTGACACAGTTTTTTTGTGTAAAATTGTTGCAGATCTGTTGCACATGCGCAAAAAGTATGCAACTTTTTTGCTAAAGTGATTTTGACTAAATTGAACTTTGTTTTTTCACTTTACGAAGTGTGACTTAACAAAAAAAATAAAAAGTTGCAGATTTGTTGCACAGCCCTTAATTACACCACAAACCTACACCAGCTCAGACCTGGCTTACATAACTGGTTGTAGTCAGCAGTTCCAAAGTTGCACGGATGAAAAAAAAGTGGTGCTCCAAAGTGAAATTTCAAAAAAAATGTGTACGAGCACCAAATCACATGCCCTGTACCATTTTATAAATCTGGTGCATGTACACTCCAACTACACCATCAAAACAGTGTAAAATATCAGTGAACGTGCATCAACCTTGGTAAGTGTCCCCCTATATCTTCAGTTAGCCAATAAAGGCTTCATTGCTATTTCACTTATCCCCTATATATGTAAAGCTAACACAGTACCAACTCTCTTCAGAGGGGCAACACAAAGATGTGAGTTATGAAATGGAAGCAAGACGTGACATAGAAGAGAGGGTTGAGGCCGGAGCAGTGAGGGGAATATCTTCCAAGTCATCCCCCTCCACACCTTGAGCAGTCGTTTGGCTCATGCCTCTCCTTAGTTGTCTGTCCTGTAGATGTACCAGAGCCCTCGAGACAAAGTTCTGTGATGCACTGACTTCCACATACTCACAGCCTGAGTGTATTACAGAACTTCACCTCAAATGCGGATTGTCGGAAGACCTGCCGATCGGAATTCACCTACTGGCTTCACATTTGTAGTTTTGCAACACTTGGAGGCACCTTGGTTGGCAAATACTTGTGGTTAACAAAAACTTTTTATATAATGTAGATAATGCCATTATGTGTATATTTGTGATATACATTGTAAAAAAACAAAACAAAAAAAAAAAAAGTGTATATTTGTGTATTTGTTCGGGTGAAAAAAAAAATGCTGTTCCTGCAGATATTACCTGTGTGACTCTATGAGGAGACCAAATACAAGAAATGAGGTCAGGATAAGCAGGGCTCTGTACAGGATCCTGGCTTGTCAACCATTCTAATGTGAGCTGGGAGCATGTCACAGAGCCCTGCCTGTCCTCAGCGCACAGAGCCCTGCCTGTCCACCCTCACTTCCTGTATTTGGACTCCTCATAGAGACACATGGGCAGTAGCTACAGGAAAAAATACTCATTTTTTAACCAATGTATATTAGAAATATACATATAATGGTATTATCTACATTATATAAAAAGTTTTTGTTAACGACAGGCACACTTTAAGCATTTTCTTTTGATCTATACATTCTTACGGTGCTGCATTACAGAGAGACTCCCTTACTCTATTTCCATTATACTTACAGGATATCTGCCATGAGAAAGATGCAATTTTGAAAAATAAAATATATTTAAAAAATTATATATCTATGGAAAGATAAAAAAATAAAATGAAAAAAAAACACACACACAACAACCCACACACTTTTTCCTCTTGCATACGGAATATTGTTTGAACATTCACAGGGTATCCATACTTCTTCCCAGTGTAATATTCACAAAAGTCACGCAGAAGACTATGAATATAGAACAGGTGTTGGAGTGCAGTTCTGGGCACTGAACTGAATAAAATGAGTCAATAAACAATATGCGACAGAAACGGATGTGTAGATATTAGTGTAATGTCAATGAGCTTTTCAACTTTCTGCTCTGCCTTTCAAGCATAGGCTTAAACTAGAATCTTCCATAAAAGTCTCACAGAGTCTTATATTGGAAAACAAAAACATACAGTCAGGTCCATAAATATTGGGACATCGACACAATTCTAACATTTTTGGCTCTATACACCAACATAAAGTATTTGAAAGGAAACCAGCAAGATTTGCTTTAACTGCAGACAGTCAGCTTTAATTTGAGGGTATTTACATCCAAATCAGGTGAACGGTGTAGGAATTACAACAACAGTTTGCATATTTGCCTCCCACTTGTTAAGGGACCAAAAGTAATGGGACAGAATAATAATCATAAATCAAACTTTCACTTTTTTAAATGCTTGCTTGCAAATCCTTTGCAGTCAATTACAGCCTGAAGTCTGGAATGCATAGACATCACCAGATATTTCTGGGGTTCATCCCTGGTGATGCTCTGCCAGGCCTCTACTGCAACTGTCTTCTGTTCCGGCTTGTTCTTGGGGCATTTTCCCTTCAGTTTTTGTCTTCAGCAAGTGAAATGCATGCTCAAATCGGATTCAGGTCAGGCGATTGACTTGGCCATTGCATAACATTCCACTTATTTCCCTTAAAAATTGGTTACGTTTGCAGTATGCTTTGGGTTATTGTCCATCTGCACCGTGATGCACCGTCCAATGAATTCTGAAGCATTTTGCTGAATATGAGCAGATAATATCGCCCAAAACACTTCAGAATTCATCCTACTGCTTTTGTCAGCTGTCACATCAATAAATACAAGAGAAGCAGTTCCAGTGGCAGCCATACATGCCCGCTATGCCATGACACTACCACCACCATGTTCACTATTGAGGTGCTATGCTTAGGATCATGTTCCTTTCCTTCTCCATACTCTTCTCTTCCCATCAAGTACAAGTTGATCTTGGTCTCATCTGTCCATAGGATGTTGTTCCAGAACTGTGAAGGCTTTTTTAGATGTCGTTTGGCAAACTCTCATCTGGCCTTCCTGTTTTTGAGGCTCAACAATGGTTTCCATCTTGTGGTGAACCCTCTGTATTCACTCTGGTGAAGTCTTCTCTTGATTGATGACTTTGGCACACATACACCTACCTCCTGGAGAGTGTTTTTGATATGGCCAAATGTTGTGAAGTGGGTTTTCTTCACCAGGGATAGAATTCTTCGCTCAACCACCACAGTTGTTTTCCTTGGTCTTCCGGGTCTTTTGGAGTTGCTGAGCTCACTGATGCTTTCCTTCTTTTTAAGAACGTTCCAAACTGTTGTTTTGGCCACGTCTAATGTTTTGGCTCTCTCTCTGATGGGTTTGTTTTGTTTTCTCAGCCTAATGATGGCTTGCTTGACTGAGAGTGACAGCTCTTTGGATCTCATCTTGAGTGTTGACAGCAACAGATTCCAAATACAAATAGCACACTTGAAATGAACTCTGGATCTTTTATTTGCTTATTGTAATTGGGATAGTGAAGGAATAACACACACCTGGACATGGAACAGCTGAGAAGCTAATTGTGCCATTACTTTTGGTTGCTTAAGGGTATGTTCACATTGCAGAATCTCCGCCGCTGAAAATCCGCCTCGTGAACGACCCATTCACACTGATGGTAATGTTCACAGCGTGGAATTCCGCAGTGTGAACATACTCTGACAATGGGAGGCACATATGCAAACTGTTGTAATTCCTACACCGTTCACCTGATTTGGATGTAAATTCCCTTAAATTAAAGCTGACAGTCTGCAGTTAAAGCAAATCTTGTTTGTTTCATTTCAAATACATTGTGGTGTATAGAGCCAAAAATTTTAGAATTGTGTCAATGTCCTAATATTTATGGACCTGACTGTATATGGCACTGTCAGTTTTGATAGTAGCATCTAATTGGTTAATAGCCGGAAGCCGAGATCGCTCCACGCTGACCAGGCCAACTAAATCAAGGAAAGTTAAAGCACATCTTATTTGTTTCATTTCAAATCCATTGTGGTGTATAAAGCAAAAAATTTTAGAATTATGTCAATGTCCCAAAACTGCATTATAAAGCTGGGATTATAAAGCTGCATTCTGTAAGTATGAAGCAGCTTACTGGACCTCTAAAGGTGTGTCAAGAATATACTTGTGAAGCCCTAGTGCACAGATTCACAAGCATATTCTTTTTGACAGTTGCGCTTTAATCCCCTCATGACCCAGCAAATTTAGATTTCTGGCTCATGTTTTTTTCCTCCTTACATTCTAAGACCTATAACGTTTTTATTTTTTTTTTATTTTTTTATCATACAATGTATTACAAAGCCAGAAAAAAATGATATGCAGGGCAAAATTGAAAAATAAAAGGCAATAATTTTTTTCGGAGTTCAACATGCGGTAAATCTGACATTCCATATATATTCTATGGGTCAGTACGATTCCAATGATACCAAACTTGAATAATTTTTGTTTTGTTTTATTGTTAAAGGGGTAGTCCAGTGGTGAAAAACTTATCCCCTATCCTAAGGATAGGGGATAAGTTTGAGATCGCGGGCGGTCCGACCGCTGGGGCCCCCTGCGATCTCTCTGTACGGGGCCCCGGCTCTCCGCCGAGATAGCGGGTGTCGACCCCCGCACGAGGCGGCGGCCGACACGCCCCCTCAATACATCTCTATGGCAGAGCCAGAGATTGCCGAAGGCAGCGCTTCGGCTCTGCCATAGAGTTGTATTGAGGGGGCGTGTCGGCCGCCGCCTCGTGCGGAGGTCGACACGCCCCCTTCCCGCGGGCTGTCGGGGCTCCGTACAGGAGATCGCAGGGGGCCCCAGCGGTCGGACCCCCCGCGATCTGCAACTTATCCCCTATCCTTAGGATAGGGGATAAGTTGCTCACCACTGAATCACCACTGGACTACTCCTTTAAAACATTTTTAAAACCTTAGAAAAAAAAAAAAAACTTTGTTCACTACCATGTTCTCACCCCTAAAACTTTTTTTTATTTTTCCCCCTCCAGAGCTGTTTTAGGGTTTTCATTTTTGCGCCATGAGTTGTAGTTTTTAACTGTACCACTTTTGTGTAGTTCTGGCTTTTTGATCACTTTTTATTACATTTTTTGGGGATGTAATGTAACCAAAAATCAGCAATTTTGGCGTTTTGAATTTTGTGTTAACGCCGTTCACCCTGCAGGATCAGAAACAATCAATTAATAGTTCGGACCATTACGCACGTGGTGATACCAAATATGTGTATTTTTTTGTTTGTACAGTGTTTTATTTTAAAAATGGGAAAAGGGGAGGTTGGTCTCCACTGTACATGTAAGCAACGGGGATTGTGGGAAAGTGTGGACTCTGGTGCCTGGCAACAGCAGGGTCACAGTGATCAGATCCATGGTGGAACTCTACAGGGATGAAAGTTACTTTACTAAAACACAGCACATTTCTGTTCCTTTACATATGCCAATGCGCATGTCGTCAACCTCACTGAGGTCGATGATACGCCCCCCATATAGCTCTATGGGAGAGGCAGGGATGCAAGAATGTTGCATCTCCGCCTCTCCCATAGAGATACATGGAGGGGGCGGCAGAGACGGGGTCCCATACAGGAGATTGCGGGTGGTCCCAGCGTTCAGACCCCCACAATCAGACACTTATCCCCTGGCCTGCAGATAGGGCTTAAGTGTCTTACACTGCAGTACTACTTTAACCCCTTAAAGACCAAGCCCATTTTCACCTTAAGGACCAGAGTATTTTTTGTACATCTGACCACTGTCACTGTATGCATTAATAACTCTGGGATGCTTTTACTTTTCATTCTGATTCAAAGATTATTTTTTCTTGACATATTCTACTTTATGTTAGTGGTAAATTTTCAGCGATACTTACATAATTTCTTGGTGAAAAATTCAAAAATTTGATGAAAAAAAATTTAAAATTTTGCTTTTCTCTCTGCTTGTAAGGAAAATAAACATCCCAAATAAATTATATATTGATTCACATATACAATATGTCTACTTTATGTTTGCATCATAAAGTTGCCATGTTTTTACTTTTGGAAGACATCAGAGGGCTTCAAAGTTCAGCAGCAATTTTCTAATCTTTCACAAAAAATTTTAAAATCTGAATTTTTCATGGACCAGTTCAGTTTGAAGTGGATTTGAAGGGCCTTCATATTTGAAATACCCCATAAATTACCCCATTATAAAAACTGCACTCCTTAAAGTATTCAAAAGAAAGTTTGTTAACCCTTTAGGTGTTTCACAGGAATAGCAGCAAAGTAAAGAAGAAAATTCTAAATCTTCATTTTTTTACACTCGTATGTTCTTGTAGACTCGGGGTAATAGGAGAAAACGCCCCCAAAATTTGTAATCCAATTTCTCTCGAGTAAAGAAATACCTCATGTGTGTATGGGAAGTGTTTTATGCGGGCGCAGTAGAGGGCTCAGAAGGGAAGGAGCGACAATGGGATTTTGTAGAGTGAATTTTGCTGAAATGGTTTTTGGGGGGCATGTCACATTTAGGAAGCCCCTATTGGGCCAGAACAGCAAAAAAAAAAAAAACACATGGCTTACTATTTTGGAAACTTCCCCACCTTAAGGCACATAACAAGGGGTCCAGTGAGCCTCAACACCCCATAGATGTTTGAGGTATTTTTCGTTAAAGTAGGATGTGTGAAGGGGAAAAAAAAAATATGTCTTCACTAAAGTGCAGTTTTTTTCCCTAAATTTACCATTTTTACAAATGTTAATGGGAGACAATGCCCCCCAAAATTTGTAACCCCATCTCTTCCGAGTATGGAAATACCCCATGTTAGGAAGTAAAAAGCTCTGCGGGCGAACTACAATTTGGCTTTTGGAAAGCAAATTTTTCTGAAATGGTTTTTGGGGGGCATGTAGCATTTAGGAAGCCACTATGGTGCCAGAACAGCAGCAAAAAAACAAACAAAAAAAAACACATGGCATACTTTTTTTGTAAACTACACCCCTCGAGGAAAGTAATAAGGTGTACAGTGAGCCTTAACACCCCCCACTTGTTTGACAACTTTTTGTTTAAGTCGGATGTGTAAATGAAATGGGGGGGGGGGGGGGGAAACACTAAAATGCTGGTTTTTCCTCAAATTTTACATTTTTACAAGGGGTAATAGGAGAAAATGCCCCCCAAAATTTGTAACCACATTTCTTATGAGTATGGAAATACCCCATGTGTGGATGTCAAGTGCTCTGCTGGCGCCATTGAGCTTTTGGAGAGAGAATTTGTTTGGAATGGAAGTCAGGGGCCTTCAATTCAAATACACACATTTTCTCTCCAAAAGCCCAATGGCGCTCCTTCTCTTCTGAGCATTGTAGTGCGCCAGCAGAGCACTTTACATCCACATATGGGGTATGTTCTAACTCAGAAGAAATGGGGGTTACAAATTATTTTTTTTTCCTTCCTATTTTCCCTTGTGAAAATGAAAAATTTAGGGTAGCACCAGCATTTTGATGGTTATCAGCAGTCATCCCAGTCTGGTCCCCACCTGGCGAGCGGCGAGGACAGAAATTCCCATGGGCGTACAGGTATGCCCTTGGTCCTTAAGTACCAGGACATCAGGTCGTACCCGTACGCCCGTGGTTCTTAAGGGGTTAAGGAAACCTTTGGAAAACATGTAAAGATTTGCAGTGAGAACTACAATAACCGTCCTATTAGTGCTTACTGAGCTTTCTCATAAGATATAACCAGGAAACTACCAAATACATTTTTTTTGGGAAGAAAAAAGCTCACTGTTCAGAATGAAAGCAGAAAAATCACCAGTAAACAAAGAAAGAAATGCTCGATCATCAGACTTCTTACCTAATATACATATTCTATAAAGAAGTCCCTGCTAAGCATTTTCCTGGCCAGGCTCAAGTCCCATATAAACCCTATTCATTACCAGAGGCTTTTGTGATAATGAATCAGAATCCAACCCATTCCAAATAAAGCAAATGCATTTACCGCGTCCTTTTAATCATTTCACAAATTTATTGCTGGTGGCCGGGACAGCGGTGGAGCAGATGATTAATCTGACTCTGGAGATGGAAGATGAGTGATCTGGATGTGATGGAGGAAAGTAAGTAATTAATTCTTATGTGCGCATTATTTACTAGTGCGCCAGTTACCTCTCAAAGGCTGACGGAAATAAATACTGACCTGGCCATTAAATGCTGGACAGACAGTGATATTGCTATATGACATACCGCTAATTGTGCCCGAGACGTCACTCACATACCTTCCATCAAGACTTTAGAGCCCGGCCTTTCTTCTGCTCATACTCCTTTAACCCCTTAGCGACAATGGACATAAATGTACGTCATGCTGACGTGGTACTTAGCGCACCATGACGTACATTTACGCACCACCATGATCGCGAGCACCGGAGCGGTGCTCGCGTCATGGCCAGTAGGTCCCGGCTGCTATCAGCAGCCAGGGACCCTCCGGTAATGGCGGATGTCCGCCATTAACCCCTCAGATGCCGTGATCAATACAGATCACGGCATCTGCAGCAGTGCGGTAATTTCAATGGATGATCAGGTCGCCCACAGCGCTGCCGCGGCGATCTGATCATCCAGCATGGCGGCCGGAGGTCCCCTCACCTGGCTCCGGCCATCTCCTGGGGTCTTCTGCTCTGGTCTGAGATCGAGCAGACCAGAGCAGAAGATGACCGATAGCACTGAACAGTATTAGCAATCAACTGATTGCTATGAATAGCCCCCTATGGGGACATAAAGAGTGTAAAATATAAAATAAAAAAAAATGTAAAATAAAAAAGTAAAAAAGTAAAAAATCCCCATCCCCAATAAAAAAGTAAAATGTCCGTTTTTCCCATTTTACCACCAAAAAAGCATTAAAAAAAAATAATGAATACACATATTTGGTATCGCTGCATGCGTAAAAGTCTGAACTATTAAAATATATTGTTAATTATCCTGTACGGTGGACGGCGTAAATGTAAAAAAAATAAAAATAAGTCACATTTTATTACAAAAAAAAAAACTAATAAAAAACTTAATAAAAAGTACGGTAAAACCGAAGCAAAAGTGGAAGAAAGCAAAGAGAAAACTCCAGCCAGCTTACCCCACTCGGAACAGAAGGAGCACGGATCCAGGTGCTGGACAACACCACACAATGGAGAAAACAAGGACGGTAGGATCCAGCTCAAACGCAAATAAAATCCAATTTATTTAGGACATGGACAGGAACAAGAAGGCAGTTATGCGTTTCAAGTATGACTAAGAGCGTTTGACGCTTGAAATGCGTAACTGCCTTCTTGTTCCTGTCCGTGACCTAAATAAATTGGATTTTAGTTGCATTTGAGCTGGATCCTAAGCAAAAGTGGTACTGATAAAAACTACAGATCATGGCGCAAAAAATTAGCCCTCATATCGCCCCATATACGGAAAAATTGGAAAGTTATAGGTGGTCAAAAAAGGGCAATTTCAAACACTAATTTTGTTAAAATGGTTTCATTTTTTTAAGCGGTACAATTATAGAAAAGCATATAATCATGGGTATCATTTTAATCATATTGACCCAAAGAATAAAGAAAACATGTCATTTTTACCGGAAAGCGTACAGCGTGAAAACAAAACCTTCCAAAATTTGCTAAATTGCAGTCTTCTTTTCAATTTTCCCACATAAATAATATTTGTTTGGTTGCGACGTACATTTTATGGTAAAATAAGTGATGTAATTACAAAGTACAATTGGTGGCGCAAAAAACAAGCCCTCATATGGGTCTGTGGATGGAAATATAAGAGTTATGATTTTTAGAAGGCGAGGAGGAAAAAACAAATATGCAAAAATAAAGTTGGTCTGGTCCTTAAAGGGGTATTCCAGGCCAAAACTTTTTTTTATATATCAACTGGCTCCGGAAAGTTAAACAGATTTGTAAATTACAGTGTGAATTCGGGTAGAAAACAGACATGGTCGCACATCTACAATCTTGTATAATGATCTGATTGCTTCTCAGCATAATATCAAAAACTAACAGGTTGTTAGTATACATTTTTGATCAAAAAGTACAAGCCCACTCGCCACGTCAAGGCCACCTATTTAGAGTGGGTCCCTAACGTCCCTAGCATAAAATGGCATAGCACTGTGCGGCGACCACCACCGCCGCGACACCAGTGCCCACGGGGGGGGGGGGGGGGGGAACGACCCACCGGCAGAGCGGCCCCAGTGCTACTTAATCCAGTCTATGGGTCGCACCTCCCCGCAGACACAGCACCGTGTCACACAGACACAGACGTGGCGAGTGGGCTTGTACTTTTTGATCAAAAATGTATACTAACAACCTGTTAGTTTTTGATATTACGCTGAGAAGCAATCAGATCATTATACAAGATTGTAGATGTGCACCATGTTTGTTTTCTACCTGAATTCCGATTTGTAAATTACTTGTATTAAAAAATCTTAATCCTTCCAATAGTTATTAGCTTCTGAAGTTGAGTTTTTGTTTTCTGTCTAACTGCTCTCTGATGACTCAGTTCCTATGGGGATATTCTCCCATCATGCACAGCTCCCAGGACGTGACATCATCATTGAGCAGTTAGACCGAAAACTTCAGAAGCTAATAACTATTAGAAGGATTAAGATTTTTTAATAGAAGTAATTTATAAATCTGTTTAACTTTCCGGAGCCAGTTGATATATATATATATATATATATATATATATATATATATATAAAAAAAAGGTTTTGCCTGGAATACCCCTTTAAGGCCAAAATGGGCCTAGTCCTTAAGGGGTTAACCTACAACTCAGTACAGATCATCCAGGAACAGTCATCCCAGAAACTGCTCAGCAGATGCTAAAAGGAATGAAGCATCCAAAAGCTCATGGTTCCCTGTATGTAGACACTAATGCACCACCAAGGTAGACTGGGCACATTAATTTTAGGACAAGACAATTGATAAATACTGTTGTTTCCTCAAAGAAAAAGGCCAGTTCATACAGCCTTCTGAAGCCTTCTAAAATGAATATTGGGGAGATTTATCAAAACCTTCTGAGTCAAATTACTAGTCGCCAGCTAGGTACACCTGCTCATTCATGGTCCACAGCATTACTCCATATCGGATTCCTAGTCCCTAGCACGGCTCCCATATCTTCCTTGACCCCAGCATGGCTCCCCATCTCAGTTCTAGTATGTAGTATGGCTCCCCATCTCAGTCCTGGTCCCAAGCATGGCTCCCCATCTCCGTCCTGGTCCCAAGCATGGCTCCCCATCTCCGTCCTGGTCCCCAGCATGGCTCCCCATCTCCGTCCTGGCCCCCAGCATGGCTCCCCATCTCCGTCCTGGCCCCCAGCATGGCTCCCCATCTCCGTCCTGGCCCCCAGCATGGCTCCCCATCTCCGTCCTGGCCCCCAGCATGGCTCCCCATCTCCGTCCTGGCCCCCAGCATGGCTCCCCATCTCCGTCCTGGCCCCCAGCATGGCTCCCCATCTCCGTCCTGGCCCCCAGCATGGCTCCCCATCTCCGTCCTGGCCCCCAGCATGGCTCCCCATCTCCGTCCTGGCCCCCAGCATGGCTCCCCATCTCCGTCCTGGCCCCCAGCATGGCTCCCCATCTCCGTCCTGGCCCCCAGCATGGCTCCCCATCTCCGTCCTGGCCCCCAGCATGGCTCCCCATCTCCGTCCTGGCCCCCAGCATGGCTCCCCATCTCCGTCCTGGTCCCCAGCATGGCTCCCCATCTCCGTCCTGGTCCCCAGCATGGCTCCCCATCTCCGTCCTGGTCCCCAGCATGGCTCCCCATCTCCGTCCTGGTCCCCAGCATGGCTCCCCATCTCCGTCCTGGTCCCCAGCATGGCTCCCCATCTCCGTTCTGGTCCCCAACATGGCTCCCCATCTCCGTCCTGGTCCCCAGCATGGCTCCCCATCTCAGTCCTGGTCCCTAGCATGGCTCCCCATCTCAGTCCTGGTCCCTAGCATGGCTCCCCATCTCTACAGGTGCCTGCTGGTAGCGGCAATACGCCACGACGAGCAGACACACTGCAGCGAAGTACACTGCGACTCGCACATCGCAGTGTGTCTGCTCGTAGCGGCGTTTTGCCGCTACGAGCAGGCACGTGTAAAGACAGCATAGAGTGGGCCTTCACCAGCGGATCCACAGCGAAAACCGCTGCGAAAATCCGCTCGTGTGAACGTACTCTTAGGTGGGATTTGTCTAGATTCAATTCCAGACCCAACTTTACAAAAATGTCCTGAACTATCTGGACCTGCTTTAACAGGAGCTCCCTTGAATCGGCAACAATCAGGAAGTCGTCCAAATAAGAAACAATGACAACATCCTGCTCCCTCAAATGAGCAATCACTTCTGCCATCAGCTTCATTAAGACCCTTGGAGCCTGGGATAGACTAAAAGGAAGAGCTTGAAATTGCAGATGCATCAGAGATCCCCCTACCACTACAGCCACCCAAAGTTATTTCTGGTGATCCTGAAAATTGGGACATGGTAGTATGGGTCCCTTAAATCCAGAGTGACCATGTAACACTTTTGGCTCAGGTTCAGGATTGCCGACTGAATCATCTCCACGTGAAACCTGTCATATCTCAAGGAGTGATTCAGACACTTTAAATTTATTATGGTACGGAAGAGGCATATGGCTTGCTCACCAAAAACAGGGTTGAGTAAAAACCCTGTCCTCTTTCTTGTACCGGATCCTGAGCCAGAACTTTTGTCCAGAAAGGAAAAAACCTCTCTTTCTCGAGTACAGCCTGTTTCTCCGGATGTGGGCGGAGATCTGTAATTACAAATCTGGAAGCTGGAAGACATGAAAAGGTAATTTTCAAACTGTGCTTTATTGTGAAAAGGACCCAGTGGTTTGCAGATATCTTCTCCCACTGAGGATAGAAGTGGGATAACCTGCCTCCCACTGGGAACCTCCAGTCATTGCTGACATGGTGTTTTAAGTCAGAGTCAGGGGTGGAAAACAATACTCCCCCGCCTTTTCTCTGGCCTCTAGAATCCTTGGGCTTGAAGGACCCTCTTTTCACAAGTCCCCCCTCCCCCAAAAGGGCTTTCTATTGGGAAAGGAAGGGACTGAAGGGAATCTTTTTCTATCTGAGGCCTTCTCAAGGACTTGATCCAATGCTTTGCCATATAAATAATTTCCTTCATACGAAACAGCACATAACTTGGATTTGGATGAGACGTTTCCCTTCCACTCCTTCAGCCAAAGAGCTCCTGGCTGAGTTTGACAAATCTGAAGCTCTAGCTGAAAGCCTCAATGAATCAGCTGAGGCATCAGAAATAACCGCAGCGGCAAGAGCAGGTATAGACAAAAAAAGTTGATCTAAGGGGTACCATTTTTGATTTGTTCTCCCAGTTGATCAGTCCAAACCCTGACGGATCTAGCCACATACATTGTCGCAATGATAGGCTTAACCCCTTAGGGACCTTAGACCTATTTTCACCTTAAGAACTTTTCATTTTTTGCATTTTCGCTTTTTCCTCCTTACTTTCTAAAAATCATAACGCTTTCAATTTTGCACCTACAGACCCATATAAGGGCTTGTTTTTTGCATCACCAATTGTACTTTGCAATGACATCACTTATTTTAGAATATAACCTGCCGCAAAACCAAAAAAATAAATTTTTGTGGGATGAAATAAAATAAAAAAATGTAACTTATGGGGGCTTCCGTTTCTATATTTGGTAAAAATGACACCTTATCTTTATTCTGTAGGTCCATACCCAATTTATGTAGGTTTTATTTTAATACTTAAAAAAATTATAAACTACATGCACCAAAATTAGTACGTTTAAAATTGGCATCTTCTGACCCCTATAACTTTTTTATTTTTCCGTGTATGGAGTGGTATATGGAGAGGTACCATTTTTGTTTTGATGGGACTTTTTGATCGCTTTTTATTAGTATTTTTATGGTATATGAAGTGACCAAAAATGCACAATTTTGGACTTTGGTATTTGTTTTACGTGTACGCCATTAACCGTGTGGTTTAGCTAACCTAATATTTTAATAGTTCGGACATTTCCGAATACATTGGCATAACATATTTTTATTCTTTATTACATTATTTTATTTTAAATAATGGGAAAAAGGGGGGTGATTTTAACTTTTAATAGGGAAGGGGTTAATGAACTTTTATATAAAAAAAAATTTACACTTTTTTTTATTAGCCCCCATAGGGGGATAAAACATGCAATCTTCTGATTGCAATAGCAGAGCACTGATCAGTTTATGCAAAGCACTGATCAATGTAACCGGCGGTCTGCTGGTCCTGCCTGCTGTTCAGACATGGAGCAGTAGATCACCCATTGGATAACGGAGAGGCAGGTGAGGACCCTCCCGTTGTCCGGTAAGCTGATCGTGACATTGTGATTTTGTCGCGATAGTCCCGATCAGCTCTGCTGAGCTGCCGGGATTCTTTTACTTTCGTTTTAGACACGATCATCTTTGATTGCAGCGTCTAAAGGGTTAATGCCGGGCATGGGCCGGCCGTGGGTCCTGGCTGCCCGTAGCAACCAGAACCCACCAGGTTTAACCCGTTCTCTGCTTTAGAGAATGGTTTAAACCCTGTAAACTGGACCTACATTTTCTTCAAACAAACTGTTCTCAATCTCTTTTTCATTGTGTGCCCACTAGGGCGGTACCCTTGAGGTGTGGTCAATTTTTTAAATAATTTACTAATCATTTTAACTTTCCGGAGCCAGTTGATTGAAAAAAAAAAAAAAAAAAAAAAGATTCCAGCGGAGTACCCCTTTAAGCAGTTGCTACTAGGGATCGACCGATTATCGGTATGGCCGATATTATCGGCCGATAATCCCGATTTTGGGCATTATCGGTATCGGCAATTATCTTGCCGATAAGCCGATAATGCCCCGCCCCCCGCACCGCCCCCACTGCACCGCGACCACCACCCCCTCGACCCGCCGCACCGCACCTCCAACCCACCGCACCGCACCCCCCACCGTGATGCTAGGCGGTATACCGGTATGGATTTTTTCCCATACCGCTATACCGGTCGGGCCCCTCCCCCACCCTCCGAGTGAATAAAAAAAATTAAACTTACCCGTAATGGGGGTGGTCCAGGCCATCCTTCCTTCATGTAGTGTCCGGGGGCGTTCCGGGTGGAGGGTGGTCCGGTCCGGGCTGTCCTTCTCCGGCGGGCCTCTTCTCCACTCCGGGCAGGCTCCGGCCTAGTATGCTGCATAGACGCCGCTACGCCGTGACGTCAGGTGCGTCGCTGCGCACGGGCGTCACTGCGCAGCGACGTCTATGCAGCGTACTAGGCCGGAGCCTGCCCGGAGTGGAGAAGAGGCCCGCCGGAGAAGAAGGACAGCCCGGACCGGACCACCCTCCACCCGGAACGCCCCCGGACACTACAGGAACGATGGATGGATAGCCCGGAGCACCCTGGCAGGTAGGGGAGAGAAGCGGGTGGTGGCGGCGGCGGCCTATGGCCCCGCAAAAGCCACTGCAGATCATTGATTTAAAGCGCCCGCTTTAAATCAATGATCTGCAGCGTTGTCGCTGGGGGTTAAATAGCCGATAACTTATACCGAAATATCGGTATAAGTTATCGGCTATCGGCCCTAACCTGCACCGATTATCGGTATCGGCCCTAAAAAAACGATATCGGTCGATCCCTAGTTGCTACTACAATTCCCAGAATACACTTTCAGATCTCCTCCCACCCTGCCTACTTTTGTCCAACTAATATATAAACGAGAAAAAACAACAGGAGGTGCGCCCCTAGTGAGGACCGTTTGACAATGATAGAGGGTTAACGTAAAGATGGGTTCTTACCCCTAGGTGTTGCGCTCAGAGCACAACACCTACAGTAGTGTCTATGTGTAGACAATCAAGGGAAACCGCTGCCATGAGGAACAACAAGGTGTGACGTCCGTCAGTCCGGTAAGTAGCAATGGAGATAAATACGTGGATAAGTTCCTCTCAAGAAGGCGCTGGTACCCGGGGATGGAGATAAACTTCTTTATTGGCAACGCGTTTCGATCCCGAACCGGGATCTTCGTCAGGCACGAATGCCTGACGAAGATCCCGGTTCGGGATCGAAAACGCGTTGCCAATAAAGAAGTTTATCTCCATCCCCGGGTACCAGCGCCTTCTTGAGAGGAACTTATCCACGTATTTATCTCCATTACTTTTGTTCAACAGCACTTATGACAGTTTCCAGCCAAAAGTTGTTATAGAACATTTCTGTACACAATCTGTGAAGTTGCAGCACCTGCTATTCCCTGCTTGTCTGCTCCTCTGTCACATTGTTCAGAACAAGGCAGCATGGTATAAACCCACCTCATTCTTCATAGTACTGTAGGCTATAAGGGCTGGTCAGAAGTGTTTACAATAGGATTCATTAAGCACCTAGAGTTGTCATAACAGCTGTAGCGAGGGATCTGGAAAGGTGACAATGTTCATTCATTTATTTTCTTCAGACCACCCTAACTTCCTTTAAAATATTTTTATGGGGCCAAAATACTCACTGTGATCCCTAGTTATAAAGTGGGACAATGTGCAAAATTGCGCTCGACTCCTTTTCCGGCATTTCAGATATTCCGGGCGGAGATTCCATCTGTAGCAGGTGCTGGCAATACAAGCCAGCGCTAGGACCACTCAAGAATCTCAATAAACAGCAAATGCATTTTAGATTCCATTGAAAGAATAAACATATTAATGCTTTCGGCGGAGAGTGAGGAATGTGAATGGTGAAGCAGAAACCCATTGAGAACAATGGGAAGCTGCTGCACCGTATTTTCCAAGCGGAATTCCGCTTGAAAAATATGTAATGTGAATTGGCTATGTTCACATGGCAGAATATTTGCAGAAAGTCTGCCCAGATGACATTCTGCAAATAGCAGGCATGGGAAGAACATGTCAGTGCCAGGATCATTTAGAGATGCGCCGTCTAGATAGATGGCAATAGACTTCAAAGTGGATTCCACCGCAAACTAGAATTGTGATTTCTGTGGCATTTTTCTGCCACGTGCACAGTGCAGCAGAATCCCATTGAAAACAAAGACTCTTTCACTGGCGTTCGCTTGAAAATTCTTTCATATGAACATGGCCTGTCTTACCCAAGCCCCTAATGCTTGTTGTGGCTGAGGGAACCCTCAACAGCCTCCCCGCCAATAACATGCGTGTTCTAACAGGACATATAAACAGGGGTAATAAATACTAGGGATCGACTGATATTGATTTTTTAGGGCCGATACCGATAATCTGTGAACTTTGAAGCTGATAACGTATACCGATATTCCGTTATAAATTATCGGCTTTTTAACCTCTTAAGGACCAAGGACGTATGAGTACGTCCTTGGTCCCGCTCCCGTGATATAACACGGGGTCCCACGGTGACCCCGCATCATATGACGGCGGGCCCGGCAACATAGTGAAGCCGGGACCCGCCGCTAATAGCGCGCGGCACTGATCGCGGTGCTGCGCGCTATTACCCCTTTAGCCGCTCAAAGCTGAGCCACGCGGCTAAAAGTGAAAGTAAAAAGTGGCGGTTAGCTCAGTGGCCTGTTTGGGATAGCCACGGCGAAATCGCGGCATCCCGAACAGCTTACAGGACAGCCGGAGGGTCCCTACCTGCCTCCTCGCTGTCCGATCGCCTATTGACTGCTCAGTGCCTGAGAGCCAGGCATGAGCAGTCAAGCGGCAGAATCAATGTAAAAGATCAGTGTGTGCAGTGTTATAGGTCCCTATGGGAGCTATAACACTGCAAAAAAAAAGTGAAAAAAAAGTGAAGATCAAACTATTAAAAGTTTGAATCACCCCCCTTTTCCCATAAAAAAATATAAAATTATATTATAATTATAAAAATATATAGTTGATTAAACCGCACGGTCAATGGCGTACGCGCAAATAAATTCCGACGTCCAAAATAGTTCATTTTTGGTCACTTTTTATATCATGAAAAAATGAATAAAAAGCGATCAATAAGTCCTATCAATGCAAAAATGGTAAACCGCTAAAAACTTCAGATCACGGCGCAAAGAATGAGCCCTCATACCGCCCCATACACAAAAAAATATAAAAAAAGTTATAGGGGTCAGAAGATGACAATTTTAAACGTATGATTTTTTCCAGAAGTACGACAAAATCCAACCTATATAAGTAGGATATCATTTTAATCGTATGGACCTACAGAAAAAAGATAAGGTGTCAGTTTTACCGAAAAATGTACTACATAGAAACGGAAGCCCCCAAAAGCTACAAAACAGCGTTTTTTTTCTCAATTTTGTCTCAATGATTTTTTTTTTCCTGTTTCACCGTAGATTTTTGGGCAAAATGACTGACGTCATTACAAAGTAGAATTGGTGGCGCAAAAAATAAGCCATCATATGGATTTGTAGGTGCAAAATTGAAAGTTATAATTTTTTAATGGCAAGGAGCAAAAAACAAAAGTGCAAAAACCCCGATCCTTAAGGGGTTAACCACCCCCACCCCCCGGCCGGGCGCTTTAAATCAATGAACTGCAATGGGTTTTGCAGGGCCAGAGACTGCCGCAACCCACTTCTCTCCCCCTGTCTGTCCTGAGTCCAACTACCACCACCACAACCAGATTGCTTCTATTTTTCAGAGGCCTTTTTAAAAATGAAAGAAGCTATCTGATTGGTTGCTATGGGCAACTTTTCCCTCTGCACAGGTTCTTATAAGTCTCGCCCACTATTCCCAGACACTGCATTATAAACCTGCACAAAACAGTCATCAGGGGCAGCAATATGGCAGAATATAAGGCTCTTCTGACACCCTGACCCTTCATCTCCTATCTCAGCATCCTGGGCTGGTGGATACTACCACTGTTTACACTTGCAGGATAGGTTTCCAATGGAGATGAGCTTTATAAATGGTTAATTCTCTTAAGACCAAGTATTGTTGTATAGAATTTTCTTGCCAAAAGTTACCTGCGGCTTTCAAACTGTTGCAAAACTACAATTCCCATCATGCCCGGACAGCGCATGATGGGAATTGTAGTTTTGCAGCAGTTGGAGAGCCACAGTTAGGCAAACACTGCCACAGAGTGTAGAGGTTTCTGACTGAGAACATGGCAGTTCACACAATACACAGTCCATGTCACAAGACGTGAAGCCATGGCAGCTGGTTATGCTATAGGCACTGCTTGTCATACAAGTCACCACACAACACATTCTTACACATGCTACAATCCATTCAGCTTCCCATACAGACACAGTAGCCTCACTCACCAGCACTACCGCGTCCATCTTCATCAGTCTTGCCGACGTGGAGCTAAACACGGATTGGTTATTGCAGCTGTCAATCTTCACAATAAGCCCCGCCCTTCCGAAATTTTTATTGGACACCGTCAGCGAGAGACCGGAAGTGTACGCTCTGAGCTCTCCTATTGGTCACGTCTCACCAGGCTGACAGGACAGCGCACGTCACTTCTAAATGAAAGACGGAAGTCGCATCCATTGGTTTACAGCTTTCCATGGGCGAGTGTAAGCTCATTGGCTAATGTATCGATGAAGCCCGCCCATCAGTAACTGTGACGTTTTCTTCCAGCTGCACAGGGATTGGTTCAGATTCTATTAGGAGAGAAAGTTCTAACGTCTGATTGGTCCCAGAATGGAAACCAATGGGAAGCGTATTCCAGTTGCTATGGCAACTGGCGGGCTGAAGACGTGGCTTCCGCATTAAGGTTCCGGCTAATGCGGCGGAGCCAGCTGTGAAGATAGGGCACATAACATGGCTGCTCATTATAACCGATATGTATGTGGAGATTGGAACATGGTGCCTGTGAGGAGTGAGGGATCTCTGTCCTGTCGTCGACACGTCAGACCCATAAGACTAGAGTCCTGTTCACACTGTACTGTTTAACCCATTAAGGACACAGCCAGCTTCATTTTTGCATTTTTGTTTTTAACTCCTTACAACCTAAGAGGCATAACTTTTATTTTTTTCTATCCACAGACCCATATGAGGGCTTCTTTTATGCGCGACCAGTGTTACTTTGTAATGACACCTTTCGTTTTACCATAGTGTACGTCGGAAACGAAAAAAATATTTTATGGGGACATTGAAAAGAAAACCGCAATTTTGTGATGTTGGAGAGTTTCATTTTTACACAGTGCAATTTATAGGTTCTCTTCTGTTTAATACTAATGTCAGGTCTGTCACGGAAAAACGTTGTCGACATGTGACAGACCTGATCCGTCTTGCAGTAAAAGAAGAGAAATCGATCAGCGTATGGCGGAATTCAGCATTAGCGTTTCAAGTGGTAGTGATTTCCCTGACCAGTCCCACTAGCTGGGGAGTGATCAAAACCCCGGCACTGTTAGAACAAGCGTTAAGTGTTGCTGAATGGAGGTGCGGCGACATTCAACAACAGTAAATAAAAAAGATATAGGGACTCCAGTGATTGCTTTCGCCAGGCTCATAACACAGAACAGGCTTAGGAAGTGATCACTTCCATCTAAGCTCTTTTACTCAGTGTAGTGATACCTGTCTCTGGGGTGGGAGCCTGGGGATGGGCATGTGGTCCCACCATGAATAAAAAGTAAGGTAGCACTGTCGTTTTCCTGGCAGAGCACAGGAGCTCACTGTTGCTGGGAGGGGCATGCAATCTAATTAAGTGCCCCAAATGTATAAACACTGTCCTCTATTGCCCGATCAGAGTGAATATTTGTAAAATATTGCATTTTTTGTATTGTCAAAGTGTAAAAAAAAAAAATAAAAGCTCTTAGAGATAAACTGGTGAGACCAAAAAGATTTTTTTTTTTTTTGAGCTATGAACCCCTTAATTGCCAAAGATCAGTGCTGAGTAAAACCCATAATGGCAATGTCTGACTGCTTGTATTCTGCTGAGGAGTCTCATGCCATCCTAGCGGACTCTGATTTTGGTCAGTTCTTAGACACATCAACTAGTGATGCATCTGTGGCTGCTCTGCGAGAGCGAGACTGGTACCCAGGCCTTCTGGGCATATGAGGAAAAGGATATTTACTGTGACCCTCTAGGATAGCCAGAAAATCTGGGAACCAATGCCACAATTGTTTGGAAACTAAATGAACGAAGGGTGCTCTTGTATGTGGACAACTTTTACACAAGTCTCCCTTTGTGAAAGCTACTACTACCAAGTGCATCAAGGCCTATAATCAAGGCTACAAAGGGAAGAGACCTCAATTCTCCAAGAGGAGCTCTTGCCATTTAAAGGAGTACTCCGACGCAAAACTTTTAGCTGTGAAAAGAAGCATGAATAAAAGTTATATTACATTGTAATGTACTCACCTTGTCCATATCGTCTTCTTCCCGGACTTCTCATCGGTTTTCCATCAGGCCGGAAGCTGGTGCCTTTGATGACGCTCAACCGCGTTTTTTTCTCGATCCTGCACCATCTTCGCCCGGTGACTGAGCGATCCCATGAGTCACTGCGGGCTGTGCCAGCCTCCCAGCCCGGAGTCGGCTACTCCCCCTAACTTAATTTATTCATTTATGCGCTGAGCTGCCATAGGCTCAGCTCAGCATACACCTATCGCAGCGCTGACCTCCAATCAGCGCTTACGTACCGCGCATGTGCACGGCCCACTATTGCAAAAATCTTGCGTACTAGGTACGCTTATTCACAGGAGCTGGCCGGAAGACAGGAGCGGGCATGCTGGGAGAAGTAGTTTTTTACATAGCGGGCAAGGAAGAGAACCCGGAAGTACCGGAAACTTCGGGCGGCAATAAAAGAAGAACGGCTGGGCCATTTTTCATGAAAGAGGGGTCGTATAAAAGGTAATTGCATGGGCTACATTGTGGCATGTTTTGGGTGGTGCATCGGAGTACTCCTTTAAGTTCAAAGGCAAGGGATATGAGCATGCTGAGCACCATCTATGATGAGAGTATGGAGGTGGTTTCTGTCTGCGGCAGAGATGGGGTCACAAGAAACCAAGTGCATCAAGGCCTATAATAGATGTGTGGGTTTGATCTGGCAGATCAACTCCTCCAGCCCTTCTTTATAATAGGAAAGAAGAAAGCCTGGTACAAGAAGGTTGTAATATATTTGCCACAATGCTTTCTTATTGTACAAGATTACAACCCCAAAATGAAGGTGACTTTTTTGCAGTTTTAACTCCAGGTCATTTCAGAAATCGTGTGCTAAGATGTACCTGCTCCCCAGGCAGTAATGGGGGAAAGCCGAATTGGCTACCTATTTTACTTTTTAAATTCTGCCTACTGGAAGAAGGAAACACCTCCAGAAAAGATGTAGAGTATGCTAAAGCAGGGGGGAATAAGAACAGGGGAATACTGGACTTTGCATTGGTACCTGCTTCAAACTGCACCACACACTTGCCTATTTTTTATTTTCCCCCTCACTGCTCAAACTTGGAATGGTTACCTGCCTACGTATAAAAATATCCATAGAGAGATCTCTGTACTGTCCGCTCATATATTTTAACATTGTGATCAAGTCGCCCCTATGACGTCTTTTCTACAAACATAAGTATCCCCAAGCTTGTTAATCTGTCTTGGTGTCTTATCCTCCCATATCAATAATTATCTTGGTCACTCTCCTCTTCAAAGTAAACATAAACTAAATATGTGATTTGCAAATCACAAGGCAAATGACAATGACACAAGGCAATTGGTTGTATCAGATCTTTGTCAGGGCTTTCACAGTAAGGGGGGTGAATATATATGCACTTATTAAAAGTTTTTATTTTTAAAGCAAGATAAATGGGGTACAGAAACAAAATGTAAAGGAAGGGAAAACAAAAAGGGGAAGCAAAAAATACAAAAGAAAAGAAAGGGGACAATTAAGGAAAAAAGAAAGGGCTATAAAACGCCCAATATACAAATACTGTAGTATCAACAATATGTGTTAAACACAAAAATAAAAGATCATATAATATAGAAACATAGGGGGAGATTTATCAAAACCTGTCCAGAAGAAAAGTTGCTGAGTTGCCCATAGCAACCAATCAGGTTACTTCTTTCATTTTTCAGAGACCTTTTCAAAAATGAAAGAAGCGATCTGATTGGTTGCTATAGACAACTCAGCAACCTTTCCTCTGGACAGGTTTTGATAAATCTCCACCATAGAATGTGTCACCAGATAAGAACTATTTAGCATATCTAGTCTGCCCAATCTGAATCCTATCAATAGTCCCTTGCCCTATCTTATATACATAGTAACATAGTTCATAAGGTTGAAAAAAGACCAGAGTCCATCAAGTTCAACCTATAACCCTAATGGGTCCCTACTGTGTTGATCCAGAGGAAGGCAAAAAACCCTCATACTAGAGGTAAAAATTCCTTCCCGACTCCAAATATGGCAATAAGAATAAATCCCTGGATCAACGTTCTGTCCCTATAAACCTAGTATCCATAACCAGCGATGTTATTATTCTCCAAAAATGCATCCAGACCCCTTTTGAACTCTTCTACAGAGTTCACCATGACCACCTCCTCAGGCAGAGAATTCCACAGTCTCATTGCTCTTACAGTAAAGAACCCCTGTCTGCTGGTGTAGAAACCTTCTTTCCTCTAAACGTAGAGGATGCCCTCTTGTTATAGATACAGTCTTGGGTATAAATAGGTCATGAGAGAGATCTCTGTACTGCCCCCTGATATATTTATACATAGTTATTAGGTCTCCCCTAATCCTTCTTTTTTCTAAACTAAATAACCTTAATTCTGCTAATCTTTCTGGGTACTGTAGTCCTCCCATTCCCCGTATTACCCTGGTTGCCCGTCTTTGAACCCTCTCCAGCTCCACTATATCTTTCTTGTACACTGGTGCCCAGTACTGTACACAGTATTCCATGTGTGGTCTGACTAGTGATTTGTACAGCGGTAGAATTATTTTCTCGTTGTGGGCATCTATGCCCCTATTGATGCATCCCATGATTTTATTTGCCTTGGCAGCAGCTGCCCGACACTGGTCACTACAGCTAAATTTACTATTAACTAAGACTCCTAAATCCTTTTCCATGTCAGTCGTCCCAAATGTTCTCCCATTTAATACATAATTTTTCTTCCCCATGTGCATTACCTTACATTTATCAGTGTTGAACCTCATCTGCAACTTCCCAGCCCAAACCGCCAACCTATCCAGATCCATTTGTAACAGTGCACTGTCCTCTATAGTGTTTACCACTTTACAGAGTTTAGTATCATCTGCAAAGATTGCTACTTTACTAGTCAACCCCTCTACGAGGTCATTAATAAATATATTAAATACAACAGGACCCAAGATGGACCCCTGTGGTACCCCACTAGCAACAGTCACCCAATCAGAATAAGTACCATTAATAACCACCCTCTGTTTCCTATCATTGAGCCAGTTACTTACCCACTTGCACACATTCTCCCCCAGCCCCATCCTTCTCATTTTCTGCACCAACCTTTTATGTGGCACCGTATCACATGCTTTGGAAAAATCCAGATATACGACATCCAGCGATTGCCCCTGGTCCAGTCTGGAGCTCACCTCCTCATAAAAGCTGATCAGGTTAGTTTGACAGGACCGATCCCTCATAAAGCCATGCTGATATGGGGTCATACATTTATTAAGATACTCCAGAATTGCATCCCTTAGAAAACCCTCAAACAATTTACATACAACAGAGGTTATAAACTAACAGGTCTATAATTCCCGAGGTCACCTTTTGATCCCTTTTTAAATATTGGTACAACATTTGCCATGCACCACTCCTGGGGAACAGACCCTGTTACTATAGAGTCCCTGAATATTAAAAATAGGGGTCTGTCAATCACATTACTTAATTCCTTTAGAACACGGGGGTGAATGCCATCTGAACCTGGTGATTTGTCTATTTTGATTTTTTGTAGGTGGCACTGTACTTCTTCCTGTGTGAGACAGGTGACCTGTACTGGGGAGTTTACCTTATCACACTGTATTTCACCTGGCATTTCATATTTTTTCAGACATCAACCACTCCAGTTCATCCGTTTTATTGGTAAGACTTCTGGCATTAGTCAACATGCAATTCAAAGGTGTATGTTTTTTCTTCCTATGAAGCCTATCCCTATGAACTATTCTAACCCCTCCCTCCGCTCCACCCCCAGGTACATTGATAAGTCCCCCCTCTCTATCTACACTATCTTCCCCCTCTATGTTGTAGGTTCCCTCCCCCCAGTCCCTAGTTTAAACAATCCTCCACCCTTCTAGCCATCTTCTCCCCAAGCACAGCTGCACCCTCCCCATTGAGTTGCAGCCCGTCCCTACGGTAGAGCCGGTAACCGACAGCCCAGTTCTCCATGAACCCAAACCCTTCCTTCCTACACCAGCTTCTGAGCCACTTGTTTACCTCCCTAATCTTCCTCTGCCTCTCTGGTGTGGCTCGTGGTACAGGTAATATTTCAGAAATTATTACCTTGGAGGTCCTTGCCTTAAGCTTGCGGCCTAAGTCCCTGAAATACGTTTTTAGGACACTCCACCTACCTCTTACTTTGTCATTGGTGCCAATATTGGTGCCAATATGTACCATGACTGCTGGATCCCCACCCATCAACCTGTCAACCTTATCCGCGATGTCCCGAACTCGAGCGCCAAGAAGACAACACACTGTTCGGCGATCCCGGTCTTTGTGACAGATCGCCCTGTTTGTCCCCTTAATAATAGAGTCCCCCACTACCAGTACCTGTCTGGCCTGCCCTGCACTCCTTCTTCCCTCTTTACTGGAGCAGACACCCCCTTGGCGGTCAGAGGCAGTATCTTGCTGCAGTACTGCTAGTTCTAAAATGGTATCCCCTCATCTGCCAACCGGGCAAACTTGTTGGGGTGTGCCATTTCAGGACTAGCCTCCCATACACTTTTCCCTCTACCCCGTTTTCTAACTGTAACCCAGCTAGCTGCCTGACTGTCCTGCACCTCCGTCCCACTATCCTCCCCACCTCTACCCCAGAGAGTATTTGCTCAGTGAGCAGGAGACTGCTCTCCAAGTTGTCAATGCTTCTCAATGTTTCCAGTCGCTCCTCTAGATCCAAGGATAACCTTATGATTATCCCATGCATATTTAAACTCCTTCACTGTATTTGCAGCTACCACTTCTACAGGAATGCTACTCTATGCATCCACTACTCTCTCAGTAAAGTAATACTTCCTGATATTACTTTTAAACCTTTGTCCCTCTAATTTAAAACTATGTCCTCTTTTAAATATGCTCTTCTCCTTTACCGTGTTAATTCTGTTTATGTATATAAAAGTCTCTATCATATCCCCTCTGTCTCTTTTTTTCTTCCAAGCCATACATGTTAAGGTCCTTTAACCTTTCCTGGTAAGTTTTATCCTGCAATCCATGTACTAGTTTAGTAGCTCTTCTCTGAACTCTCTCTAGAGTATCTATATCCTTTTGGAGATCCGGCCTCCAGTATAACCTTATATTATAATACAATAACAAATAATCTAAGGCACTCAGAAACACCAATAATGCAAGGATGAGATGTTTAAAGTAAACAATATATATCATCAAGGCAGACAGGATAAAAACAGAAAGCCAGATCAAAACAAGAATAGGAGAAAATATCCAGGAGAGATCAGATCAAGAGCAAGGTAAGGGGGACAAAGCAGTAGGTACTTGGGATCCCGGGGGAATACATATTGTAGCATATTGATTAGAATGGGTGAACTTAGTCCAAGACAACCAAAGTCTGGCTTGTACAATAGCTCTGGGTGTGTTAGCCATTAGGAGTTCCTTCATTCTAGAAATCCTGTTAACTTCAGTAAGCCACTCATTGATAGAGGGGGATTTTTGGACCTTCCAAAGTCTCAGGATCACAGTTCTCGCGGCATCAGTATCAAGAATCTAAAAAGGGATTTGGATGTACGAGTGATACTGAAAGGAAAAACGGAGAGGAGCAAGGGAGCAGGGTCATTTTCAATAGTAACACCCATAACCACCCGAATAATCTCAAGAACCTGTAGCCAAAATGTTTGAATCATGGGGCAGGACCAACATATATGAGTCATAATGCCAGTTTCCTGATTACAACACCAGCATAGATTCAACGTTGATGGATAAAGTTTATGTAAACTATACCATCTAGACAAAATATCTTAAAAATTGTCTCCTGTATACTCCCAGACAGCGAAATCAACAGGAAAGATTTAGTCCAATCTTCCTCTGAGAAGGAAAGGTCCAATTCCCTTTCCCAGCCGTCAACATAAGTAGGTCTCCGTGTCGTAGTAAGACCAAGAAAAAGGGAATAAATAGTAGAAATAGGTTTAGAGGGCGATTGAGATGCAACACAACTCCATGTTAATTCACAATGTCGGAGTTGAGCATATTCCAGAAATAATTTATGGAATGGTGAGGCCCCTTGTAACAATTCAGTGAGAGTCAGAAGAAAAGAGCCCAACATGATGGATAACTATAGGAGAAAGTCTAGAAAAAGATAAAAATACGGGCTGTGTCTTACCGGAAGGAAACTGATGGTCCAAGAGGGCCATTTTTCGGAAACAATGGAGATCTAGAGAGATATGTTTTACATACTGCCCTCAGATAATGTGCTACAGGGGAGAGTCCACAAGACAATGATTGAAGGACTGAAGGAGGCCACCAGGGAAGAGCAGCGAAAGAAAAATGTAAGTTCAAGAATTCTAATAGCACCCATGATTTAGTAGCATAAGAATGAAAGCCATCAAGAATCCTCACTAATACAGAGGCCAAGTAATTAAAACTACAATCAGGCAGGCCTAAACTCCCAGATTCCTTGCGTCTATTTAGGATCCATCTGAGGAGGTTTATGGGACCAAACAAAGTTAGAGAAAGAAGAATGAAGAGAAGTAAAAAAGAAGTGAGGTAGAAAAACAGGAAGATTTTGAAATAAATATGGAAGTTTAGTCAATACATTAATTTTAAGAATATTTAACCCCTTGGGGACGGAGGGTTTTCCAGTTTTTGCACGTTTGTTTTTTCCTCCTTACCTTTTAAAAATCATAACCCTTTCAATTTTGCAGCTAAAAATCCATATGATGGCTTATTTTTTGCGCCACCAATTCTAATTTGCAGTGACATCAGTCATTTTACCCAAAAATCTACGGCGAAACAGAAAAAATAATAATTCTGTGACAAAATTGAAGCAAAAATGCAATTTTGTAACTTTTCTACGCAAATGTACGCGTTTCTACGCAGTACATTTTTCGATAAAAATGACACCTTATCTTTATTTTGTAGGTCCATACGATTAAAATGATACCCTACTTACATAGGTTTGATTTTGTCGTACTTCTGGAAAAAATCATAACTACATGCAGGAAAATTTATACGTTTAAAATTGCCATCTTCTGACCCTATAACTTTTTTATTTTTCTGCGCATGAGGTGTTATGAGTATATATCAACCTATAGATCCCTATTAATAGGAATCCAAAAATCCCTAATTTCCCATATATATTATCTTTATGGTGAACCCACAAGCTTTATTAAAGTAATTGTGCATAAACATATAATGAAGACTCACATAAATTAAAAATTAGCAGAGCAGCAGCTCAGTGTTTGAACTAATATCTAGCTACTGTACATCACGGCCAGTGTACTCCAGCCTATTCTGATTGGCTATACTAAAGTGGAGATGCCCGGCGTGCCTGCAGTGCACGCTGAGCAATTTCTGAGCTACTGCTTTGCTTTATATTAAAATTGAGTCCCTACTCTGCCCCCCTCGACATGTTTCGCTGCCTCTGCAGCTTTATCAAGAGGTAGCGGGCATATGGCATATGCATATGCCCGCTACCTCTTGATAAAGCTGCAGAGGCAGCGAAACATGTCGAGGGGGGCAGAGTAGGGACTCAATTTTAATATAAAGCAAAGCAGTAGCTCAGAAATTGCTCAGCGTGCACTGCAGGCACACCGGGCATCTCCACTTTAGTATAGCCAATCAGAATAGGCTGGAGTACACTGGCCGTGATGTACAGTAGCTAGATATTAGTTCAAACACTGAGCTGCTGCTCTGCTAATTTTTAATTCATGTGAGTCTTCATTATATGTTTATGCACAATTACTTTAATAAAGCTTGTGGGTTCACCATAAAGATAATATATATGGGAAATTAGGGATTTTTGGATTCCTATTAATAGGGATCTATAGGTTGATAAATTAATTTAACCCTCCATATATTGGTCCGACTAGTGAGGTGTTATGAGGGCTCATTTTTTTGCGCCCTTTATCGGTACCATTTATGTATTGATCAGACTTTTTGATCACTTTTTATTCATTTTTTCATTATATAAAAAGTGACAAAAAAATACACTATTTTGGACTTTGGAATTTTTTTGCGCGTACACCATTGACCATGCGGTTTAATTAAAGGAGAACTCTGGAATAGGAAAATTATCGTCCATACTGCCGGCAGTAAAAAAAATAAACAGGTACATACCTTCCTTCGCTCCCCCAGGGCCTCCGGTTACCGTCTCCGGCCTCCGCCGCAATCATCTTCCTAGTTGCCGGTGGTTGGCGAGTCATACTGTACTCAGCCAATCACCGGCCACAGCGAAGTCCCGACTCAGCTGGTGATAGGCTGAGCGGCAGTGTGAGAACGCTTCAAGACACACAATTCTTCACTACTGCTCTGGACAGTTCCTAAAATGGACAGCAGAGGTCAGCAGAGAGCACCGTGGTCGTGACATAAGAGAAATACAAAAAGAAAAAAATTTCCTCTGTGGTATACCCTAAAAAGTACTGGAAGGATTAAGATTTTTTAATAGAAGTAATTTACAAATCTGTTTAACTTTCTGGCACCAGTTGATCTAAAAAAAAAGTTTTCCACGGGAGTACCCCTTTAAGAAAATCAGTTTTAATAGATTGTAATGAGGGGGGATAGTTTAGAACATAAATATCTGAGAGGTTAGAGGGAACTCTAACTCCCAAATATTTAATAGAGCAGGAGTCCCTGGAAAAAGTTGGAACGTATTTGATCTATGGTGAAAGAGGGTAGACCCACATTTAGAGCTACACTCTTAGCTTGTGAGGAAGGGGGGAGCTGATACAGAAAAGAATAATAAGAACGGAAAGCAGTAATAATGTCTTGAAATAAGAAATTGAGCCATTGGCAATGTTAATGGAGGAGAACAGATGTGGATGCCCTTTTGTCTCTCAGAGCCTGTGCTAAGTATTTACCAGGTTTATTCCCCCATTCATAGAACATTTTACCACACAGCTGATGAAACCTCCTTCACTTAGAATCCAATAATTGTTTAATCTCTGATCGGGTACGTTGCAATTCTAAGGTCTAAGGTATGCAATGTAGAGAGCAACGATGAAAGTTTAGCTGCAGCTTCTTTTTTAAGTCTCGACCCATGTTTTATAAGGATTCCCCGTAATACACATTTTAGAGCTTCCCATTTCATCTGTGGAGAAGTACAGTCAGTTGTGTGGTCAGCCTGGAACTGAGAAATAGTAGTACGAAGGACTGAAAGACAAAGAGAATCAAACTATAATGATTCATTAAAGGGGTACTCCGGTGCTTAGACATCTTATCCCTTATCCAAAGGATAGAGGATAAGATGCCTGATCGTGGGAGTCCCGCTGCTGGGGACCCCCGTGATCTTGCACGTGGCACCCCGTTTATAATCAGTCCCTGGAGTGACAGCTGTCACACCCCCTCCCACAGGCTTGCATTGAGGGGCGGATCGTGACGTCACACGGGGGCGGAGGCGTGATGTCACACGCCGTCGGCCCTGTGGTCGCCGGTAATCAGACCCGGAGAGAACACGCTCCGGGGACTGATTATAAACGGGGTGCCGCGTGCAAGATCACGGGGGTCCCCAGCGGCGGGACTCCCGCGATCAGGCATCTTATCCCCTATCCTTTGGATAGGGGATAAGATGTCTAGGCACCGGAGTACCCCTTTAAGCTTCCATTTGTAGTGGGATTTTTGCAGAGATGAAAAACACATTGTTTCGTGGGCATGGTCTGAATATAATATAGAGCCTATATGAACTAAATAAATATTGTCTAGTCTACTATACATATTTTGTGGATTTGAATAGAATGTATATAGTCTTTAGAGTTAGGATGGGATATCTGCCAAGAATCACATAATTGCATGGAGTTGAGTTTACGAAGAATCAGAGAACGTTTACTTCTAGTTATAGAGGAAATCCCTCATGATGTATCTATGTTAGGATGTAGAG
>NW_026609446.1:0-31760 GCF_029499605.1 Hyla sarda
GGAGATTGTTGCATCCATCTTGAACCCTCAGAACTACAGTGCTATGATGTCACTCACTTCCACAGGCCTTGCAGAGTGTAAACAACAACAACCCAGCTTTGTTGTGTATGTAACCAAAGGGATTTGTGATGTCACCTAGAACCTTCACAGCAGCGACAGCTTTATGAGGAGCATCAGCACTGCTCTGCCTGAGCAGAACCATCACCGCCATAGGTTGTCAAATAACCCGGATTTAACCCACACAGGTAAGTCCAATGGGGTGCAGGCATGTCCTCTATGCTTACAGCTTCCCGTGGGTGTTGGTTTGATACCGTTTGGGGACAGCCAAGGAGGCATCTGCAGGCAACAAAGGTAGGTGTGTGCTTGTGTGTGTGTTTCCTATGCAGATCCTAAGCCCAGTGTCACATGCAAGTAGGAGGAGTAAGAAGGGTTCCTGGCAAATCCGGGTTATGGATTGCATTTAAAAAGGCCCCGTGGGAGTGCAATGGGCCCCTGTCTTGCTGCTTAGCAATAATGGTATGGGTTTAGGTTCTGCTGTGTGTACTGGTGGTTGACTGCCCCCCAGCCCAGAGTGTGCATGGAAAATTGTCTGGCAGCCTCCCTGACAGCAAGCAGTGATAGTGCCCATGAAGGGGACCTTGTTGGGCCCGCCCCTTTCACGGTTATCGCTTCTCGGCCTTTTGGCTAAGATCAAGTGTAGTATCTGTTCTTATCAGTTTAATATCTGATACGTCCCCTATCTGGGGACCATATATTAAATGGATTTTTGAGAACGGGGGCCGATTTCGAAGCTTGCTTCCGTCGCCCTATGCATTGACCCGATATGGCAGTATCTTCGGGTACAGTGCACCACCCCCTTACAGGGTTAAAAAGAAAGATTCCTACTTTCATTGCTACCTGCTTGCTGGCTAGCCAGCTAGCCAGCCCTGTGGGCCTTGCTGCTGCTGCAGCCAAAAAACAAAAGGTGGTGCTGCTGCTGCTTCTGCTGCTTCTGCTTCTGCTTGTGTCTGGCCCCTGTTGGAGCGTCCAGGCACAGGACTTCTGCTGCTGCTGACTAAATGGCCTCCTTAATTGGATCATTTGAGTAGCCAGCACACCTGTGCAGGTAGGGCATGACATGATAGGCAGCTGCCTTGATAGCGGGTGGGTGCTGAATGTTCCTAATTGACAAAATAAGATTAATGCTTATGAAGAAATATAAAATCTCATCCCTTCCCCAATATCGCGCCACACCCCTACCCCTTAATTCCCTGGTTGAACGTGATGGACATATGTCTTTTTTCGACCGTACTAACTATGTAACTATGTAACATAACATGGGGGGGGGGGTCTCCTGGCTGTTCACACAGGTGTGTCATTGCTGTACATTGACCATGCATTGCTTCTGTGGTATTGCAAAGGCAAAGACAAATGCTTCCAGCCATCCATTGCACTAATGGATTGGTCATCAGCTGGCTGTCTATGTCCCGCATCAATATAGACCAAAGTACAGAGGGTTAGGCTATGCTATTGTGCACCTACCTGATGCATCAGAAGGTGCGAGGCCCTTGCTAAATTCTGTGCACAGACTTTGAGATCTATGCTTTAGACTGTATCTAAACCTGCTCCAACATGGACTGACATTCTGGCCTACTTTCAGCCGATGCGACTTGTCTGTCGCTGAACAGTCGCTTTTTATGTATTCAGCACCTATGTATAATGTTGTAAAAATGCTCTAGAAGCTAAAGTCGCAGAAATGTCACACATATTTGGCCTGCAACTTTCTGTGCGACAAATTCAGACAGGAAAAATCAGTATAAATCCTTAGAAAATTATCCCCCAGTGTCTCCATCTGCTGGCGGTATTGAATAAGCATTGCTGCACTGATGGGGTATGCATTAGACGAAAAAAAAGAAGAAAAAGAAGAATAATACGCCCAGAAAAGAGGCGAAAAGGAGAAAAACGTAAAAAAACGTGAAAAAAAAGTAAGAGGAAGAGAAGGGAAAAAAAGGTGGAAATGGGTTTAAAAGTGATTTCGGCGGAGAAATATATATATATATATATATATATATATATATATATATATATGCGCACACACACACATAGATATAAACGTATTCTCCGTTGAAATATTGCAGCCGCTGCTGTGTCCAGGCCCAGGAGCCTTAGCACTGTGCTGTGATGTCACTCAATACCACTGACATCACTAGGTGTAAACAACATCTCTCCTTTGCTGTGTATGTGACTATGGAGCTGTTTGGTGATGTCGTCTATTACGGCCTTCATAGAAGCAACAGGAGATTGTTGCATCCATCTTGAACCCTCAGAACTACAGTGCTATGATGTCACTCACTTCCACAGGCCTTGCAGAGTGTAAACAACAACAACCCAGCTTTGTTGTGTATGTAACCAAAGGGATTTGTGATGTCACCTAGAACCTTCACAGCAGCGACAGCTTTATGAGGAGCATCAGCACTGCTCTGCCTGAGCAGAACCATCACCGCCATAGGTTGTCAAATAACCCGGATTTAACCCACACAGGTAAGTCCAATGGGGTGCAGGCATGTCCTCTATGCTTACAGCTTCCCGTGGGTGTTGGTTTGATACCGTTTGGGGACAGCCAAGGAGGCATCTGCAGGCAACAAAGGTAGGTGTGTGCTTGTGTGTGTGTTTCCTATGCAGATCCTAAGCCCAGTGTCACATGCAAGTAGGAGGAGTAAGAAGGGTTCCTGGCAAATCCGGGTTATGGATTGCATTTAAAAAGGCCCCGTGGGAGTGCAATGGGCCCCTGTCTTGCTGCTTAGCAATAATGGTATGGGTTTAGGTTCTGCTGTGTGTACTGGTGGTTGACTGCCCCCCAGCCCAGAGTGTGCATGGAAAATTGTCTGGCAGCCTCCCTGACAGCAAGCAGTGATAGTGCCCATGAAGGGGACCTTGTTGGGCCCGCCCCTTTCACGGTTATCGCTTCTCGGCCTTTTGGCTAAGATCAAGTGTAGTATCTGTTCTTATCAGTTTAATATCTGATACGTCCCCTATCTGGGGACCATATATTAAATGGATTTTTGAGAACGGGGGCCGATTTCGAAGCTTGCTTCCGTCGCCCTATGCATTGACCCGATATGGCAGTATCTTCGGGTACAGTGCACCACCCCCTTACAGGGTTAAAAAGAAAGATTCCTACTTTCATTGCTACCTGCTTGATGGCTAGCCAGCTAGCCAGCCCTGTGGGCCTTGCTGCTGCTGCAGCCAAAAAACAAAAGGTGGTGCTGCTGCTGCTTCTGCTGCTTCTGCTTCTGCTTGTGTCTGGCCCCTGTTGGAGCGTCCAGGCACAGGACTTCTGCTGCTGCTGACTAAATGGCCTCCTTAATTGGATCATTTGAGTAGCCAGCACACCTGTGCAGGTAGGGCATGACATGATAGGCAGCTGCCTTGATAGCGGGTGGGTGCTGAATGTTCCTAATTGACAAAATAAGATTAATGCTTATGAAGAAATATAAAATCTCATCCCTTCCCCAATATCGCGCCACACCCCTACCCCTTAATTCCCTGGTTGAACGTGATGGACATATGTCTTTTTTCGACCGTACTAACTATGTAACTATGTAACATAACATGGGGGGGGGGGGGGGGGGGGGGGGTACTCCTGGCTGTTCACACAGGTGTGTCATTGCTGTACATTGACCATGCATTGCTTCTGTGGTATTGCAAAGGCAAAGACAAATGCTTCCAGCCATCCATTGCACTAATGGATTGGTCATCAGCTGGCTGTCTATGTCCCACATCAATATAGACCAAAGTACAGAGGGTTAGGCTATGCTATTGTGCACCTACCTGATGCATCAGAAGGTGCGAGGCCCTTGCTAAATTCTGTGCACAGACTTTGAGATCTATGCTTTAGACTGTATCTAAACCTGCTCCAACATGGACTGACATTCTGGCCTACTTTCAGCCGATGCGACTTGTCTGTCGCTGAACAGTCGCTTTTTATGTATTCAGCACCTATGTATAATGTTGTAAAAATGCTCTAGAAGCTAAAGTCGCAGAAATGTCACACATATTTGGCCTGCAACTTTCTGTGCGACAAATTCAGACAGGAAAAATCAGTATAAATCCTTAGAAAATTATCCCCCAGTGTCTCCATCTGCTGGCGGTATTGAATAAGCATTGCTGCACTGATGGGGTATGCATTAGACGAAAAAAAAGAAGAAAAAGAAGAATAATACGCCCAGAAAAGAGGCGAAAAGGAGAAAAACGTAAAAAAACGTGAAAAAAAAGTAAGAGGAAGAGAAGGGAAAAAAAGGTGGAAATGGGTTTAAAAGTGATTTCGGTGGAGAAATATATATATATATATATATATATATATATATATATATATATATATATGCGCACACACACACATAGATATAAACGTATTCTCCGTTGAGATATTGCAGCCGCTGCTGTGTCCAGGCCCAGGAGCCTTAGCACTGTGCTGTGATGTCACTCAATACCACTGACATCACTAGGTGTAAACAACATCTCTCCTTTGCTGTGTATGTGACTATGGAGCTGTTTGGTGATGTCGTCTATTACGGCCTTCATAGAAGCAACAGGAGATTGTTGCATCCATCTTGAACCCTCAGAACTACAGTGCTATGATGTCACTCACTTCCACAGGCCTTGCAGAGTGTAAACAACAACAACCCAGCTTTGTTGTGTATGTAACCAAAGGGATTTGTGATGTCACCTAGAACCTTCACAGCAGCGACAGCTTTATGAGGAGCATCAGCACTGCTCTGCCTGAGCAGAACCATCACCGCCATAGGTTGTCAAATAACCCGGATTTAACCCACACAGGTAAGTCCAATGGGGTGCAGGCATGTCCTCTATGCTTACAGCTTCCCGTGGGTGTTGGTTTGATACCGTTTGGGGACAGCCAAGGAGGCATCTGCAGGCAACAAAGGTAGGTGTGTGCTTGTGTGTGTGTTTCCTATGCAGATCCTAAGCCCAGTGTCACATGCAAGTAGGAGGAGTAAGAAGGGTTCCTGGCAAATCCGGGTTATGGATTGCATTTAAAAAGGCCCCGTGGGAGTGCAATGGGCCCCTGTCTTGCTGCTTAGCAATAATGGTATGGGTTTAGGTTCTGCTGTGTGTACTGGTGGTTGACTGCCCCCCAGCCCAGAGTGTGCATGGAAAATTGTCTGGCAGCCTCCCTGACAGCAAGCAGTGATAGTGCCCATGAAGGGGACCTTGTTGGCCCCGCCCCTTTCACGGTTATCGCTTCTCGGCCTTTTGGCTAAGATCAAGTGTAGTATCTGTTCTTATCAGTTTAATATCTGATACGTCCCCTATCTGGGGACCATATATTAAATGGATTTTTGAGAACGGGGGCCGATTTCGAAGCTTGCTTCCGTCGCCCTATGCATTGACCCGATATGGCAGTATCTTCGGGTACAGTGCACCACCCCCTTACAGGGTTAAAAAGAAAGATTCCTACTTTCATTGCTACCTGCTTGCTGGCTAGCCAGCTAGCCAGCCCTGTGGGCCTTGCTGCTGCTGCAGCCAAAAAACAAAAGGTGGTGCTGCTGCTGCTTCTGCTGCTTCTGCTTCTGCTTGTGTCTGGCCCCTGTTGGAGCGTCCAGGCACAGGACTTCTGCTGCTGCTGACTAAATGGCCTCCTTAATTGGATCATTTGAGTAGCCAGCACACCTGTGCAGGTAGGGCATGACATGATAGGCAGCTGCCTTGATAGCGGGTGGGTGCTGAATGTTCCTAATTGACAAAATAAGATTAATGCTTATGAAGAAATATAAAATCTCATCCCTTCCCCAATATCGCGCCACACCCCTACCCCTTAATTCCCTGGTTGAACGTGATGGACATATGTCTTTTTTCGACCGTACTAACTATGTAACTATGTAACATAACATGGGGGGGGGGGGGGGGGTCTCCTGGCTGTTCACACAGGTGTGTCATTGCTGTACATTGACCATGCATTGCTTCTGTGGTATTGCAAAGGCAAAGACAAATGCTTCCAGCCATCCATTGCACTAATGGATTGGTCATCAGCTGGCTGTCTATGTCCCGCATCAATATAGACCAAAGTACAGAGGGTTAGGCTATGCTATTGTGCACCTACCTGATGCATCAGAAGGTGCGAGGCCCTTGCTAAATTCTGTGCACAGACTTTGAGATCTATGCTTTAGACTGTATCTAAACCTGCTCCAACATGGACTGACATTCTGGCCTACTTTCAGCCGATGCGACTTGTCTGTCGCTGAACAGTCGCTTTTTATGTATTCAGCACCTATGTATAATGTTGTAAAAATGCTCTAGAAGCTAAAGTCGCAGAAATGTCACACATATTTGGCCTGCAACTTTCTGTGCGACAAATTCAGACAGGAAAAATCAGTATAAATCCTTAGAAAATTATCCCCCAGTGTCTCCATCTGCTGGCGGTATTGAATAAGCATTGCTGCACTGATGGGGTATGCATTAGACGAAAAAAAAGAAGAAAAAGAAGAATAATACGCCCAGAAAAGAGGCGAAAAGGAGAAAAACGTAAAAAAACGTGAAAAAAAAGTAAGAGGAAGAGAAGGGAAAAAAAGGTGGAAATGGGTTTAAAAGTGATTTCGGCGGAGAAATATATATATATATATATATATATATATATATATATATATATGCGCACACACACACATAGATATAAACGTATTCTCCGTTGAGATATTGCAGCCGCTGCTGTGTCCAGGCCCAGGAGCCTTAGCACTGTGCTGTGATGTCACTCAATACCACTGACATCACTAGGTGTAAACAACATCTCTCCTTTGCTGTGTATGTGACTATGGAGCTGTTTGGTGATGTCGTCTATTACGGCCTTCATAGAAGCAACAGGAGATTGTTGCATCCATCTTGAACCCTCAGAACTACAGTGCTATGATGTCACTCACTTCCACAGGCCTTGCAGAGTGTAAACAACAACAACCCAGCTTTGTTGTGTATGTAACCAAAGGGATTTGTGATGTCACCTAGAACCTTCACAGCAGCGACAGCTTTATGAGGAGCATCAGCACTGCTCTGCCTGAGCAGAACCATCACCGCCATAGGTTGTCAAATAACCCGGATTTAACCCACACAGGTAAGTCCAATGGGGTGCAGGCATGTCCTCTATGCTTACAGCTTCCCGTGGGTGTTGGTTTGATACCGTTTGGGGACAGCCAAGGAGGCATCTGCAGGCAACAAAGGTAGGTGTGTGCTTGTGTGTGTGTTTCCTATGCAGATCCTAAGCCCAGTGTCACATGCAAGTAGGAGGAGTAAGAAGGGTTCCTGGCAAATCCGGGTTATGGATTGCATTTAAAAAGGCCCCGTGGGAGTGCAATGGGCCCCTGTCTTGCTGCTTAGCAATAATGGTATGGGTTTAGGTTCTGCTGTGTGTACTGGTGGTAGACTGCCCCCCAGCCCAGAGTGTGCATGGAAAATTGTCTGGCAGCCTCCCTGACAGCAAGCAGTGATAGTGCCCATGAAGGGGACCTTGTTGGGCCCGCCCCTTTCACGGTTATCGCTTCTCGGCCTTTTGGCTAAGATCAAGTGTAGTATCTGTTCTTATCAGTTTAATATCTGATACGTCCCCTATCTGGGGACCATATATTAAATGGATTTTTGAGAACGGGGGCCGATTTCGAAGCTTGCTTCCGTCGCCCTATGCATTGACCCGATATGGCAGTATCTTCGGGTACAGTGCACCACCCCCTTACAGGGTTAAAAAGAAAGATTCCTACTTTCATTGCTACCTGCTTGCTGGCTAGCCAGCTAGCCAGCCCTGTGGGCCTTGCTGCTGCTGCAGCCAAAAAACAAAAGGTGGTGCTGCTGCTGCTTCTGCTGCTTCTGCTTCTGCTTGTGTCTGGCCCCTGTTGGAGCGTCCAGGCACAGGACTTCTGCTGCTGCTGACTAAATGGCCTCCTTAATTGGATCATTTGAGTAGCCAGCACACCTGTGCAGGTAGGGCATGACATGATAGGCAGCTGCCTTGATAGCGGGTGGGTGCTGAATGTTCCTAATTGACAAAATAAGATTAATGCTTATGAAGAAATATAAAATCTCATCCCTTCCCCAATATCGCGCCACACCCCTACCCCTTAATTCCCTGGTTGAACGTGATGGACATATGTCTTTTTTCGACCGTACTAACTATGTAACTATGTAACATAACATGGGGGGGGGGGGGGGGGGGTCTCCTGGCTGTTCACACAGGTGTGTCATTGCTGTACATTGACCATGCATTGCTTCTGTGGTATTGCAAAGGCAAAGACAAATGCTTCCAGCCATCCATTGCACTAATGGATTGGTCATCAGCTGGCTGTCTATGTCCCGCATCAATATAGACCAAAGTACAGAGGGTTAGGCTATGCTATTGTGCACCTACCTGATGCATCAGAAGGTGCGAGGCCCTTGCTAAATTCTGTGCACAGACTTTGAGATCTATGCTTTAGACTGTATCTAAACCTGCTCCAACATGGACTGACATTCTGGCCTACTTTCAGCCGATGCGACTTGTCTGTCGCTGAACAGTCGCTTTTTATGTATTCAGCACCTATGTATAATGTTGTAAAAATGCTCTAGAAGCTAAAGTCGCAGAAATGTCACACATATTTGGCCTGCAACTTTCTGTGCGACAAATTCAGACAGGAAAAATCAGTATAAATCCTTAGAAAATTATCCCCCAGTGTCTCCATCTGCTGGCGGTATTGAATAAGCATTGCTGCACTGATGGGGTATGCATTAGACGAAAAAAAAGAAGAAAAAGAAGAATAATACGCCCAGAAAAGAGGCGAAAAGGAGAAAAACGTAAAAAAACGTGAAAAAAAAGTAAGAGGAAGAGAAGGGAAAAAAAGGTGGAAATGGGTTTAAAAGTGATTTCGGCGGAGAAATATATATATATATATATATATATATATATATATATATATATATGCGCACACACACACATAGATATAAACGTATTCTCCGTTGAGATATTGCAGCCGCTGCTGTGTCCAGGCCCAGGAGCCTTAGCACTGTGCTGTGATGTCACTCAATACCACTGACATCACTAGGTGTAAACAACATCTCTCCTTTGCTGTGTATGTGACTATGGAGCTGTTTGGTGATGTCGTCTATTACGGCCTTCATAGAAGCAACAGGAGATTGTTGCATCCATCTTGAACCCTCAGAACTACAGTGCTATGATGTCACTCACTTCCACAGGCCTTGCAGAGTGTAAACAACAACAACCCAGCTTTGTTGTGTATGTAACCAAAGGGATTTGTGATGTCACCTAGAACCTTCACAGCAGCGACAGCTTTATGAGGAGCATCAGCACTGCTCTGCCTGAGCAGAACCATCACCGCCATAGGTTGTCAAATAACCCGGATTTAACCCACACAGGTAAGTCCAATGGGGTGCAGGCATGTCCTCTATGCTTACAGCTTCCCGTGGGTGTTGGTTTGATACCGTTTGGGGACAGCCAAGGAGGCATCTGCAGGCAACAAAGGTAGGTGTGTGCTTGTGTGTGTGTTTCCTATGCAGATCCTAAGCCCAGTGTCACATGCAAGTAGGAGGAGTAAGAAGGGTTCCTGGCAAATCCGGGTTATGGATTGCATTTAAAAAGGCCCCGTGGGAGTGCAATGGGCCCCTGTCTTGCTGCTTAGCAATAATGGTATGGGTTTAGGTTCTGCTGTGTGTACTGGTGGTTGACTGCCCCCCAGCCCAGAGTGTGCATGGAAAATTGTCTGGCAGCCTCCCTGACAGCAAGCAGTGATAGTGCCCATGAAGGGGACCTTGTTGGGCCCGCCCCTTTCACGGTTATCGCTTCTCGGCCTTTTGGCTAAGATCAAGTGTAGTATCTGTTCTTATCAGTTTAATATCTGATACGTCCCCTATCTGGGGACCATATATTAAATGGATTTTTGAGAACGGGGGCCGATTTCGAAGCTTGCTTCCGTCGCCCTATGCATTGACCCGATATGGCAGTATCTTCGGGTACAGTGCACCACCCCCTTACAGGGTTAAAAAGAAAGATTCCTACTTTCATTGCTACCTGCTTGCTGGCTAGCCAGCTAGCCAGCCCTGTGGGCCTTGCTGCTGCTGCAGCCAAAAAACAAAAGGTGGTGCTGCTGCTGCTTCTGCTGCTTCTGCTTCTGCTTGTGTCTGGCCCCTGTTGGAGCGTCCAGGCACAGGACTTCTGCTGCTGCTGACTAAATGGCCTCCTTAATTGGATCATTTGAGTAGCCAGCACACCTGTGCAGGTAGGGCATGACATGATAGGCAGCTACCTTGATAGCGGGTGGGTGCTGAATGTTCCTAATTGACAAAATAAGATTAATGCTTATGAAGAAATATAAAATCTCATCCCTTCCCCAATATCGCGCCACACCCCTACCCCTTAATTCCCTGGTTGAACGTGATGGACATATGTCTTTTTTCGACCGTACTAACTATGTAACTATGTAACATAACATGGGGGGGGGGGGGTCTCCTGGCTGTTCACACAGGTGTGTCATTGCTGTACATTGACCATGCATTGCTTCTGTGGTATTGCAAAGGCAAAGACAAATGCTTCCAGCCATCCATTGCACTAATGGATTGGTCATCAGCTGGCTGTCTATGTCCCGCATCAATATAGACCAAAGTACAGAGGGTTAGGCTATGCTATTGTGCACCTACCTGATGCATCAGAAGGTGCGAGGCCCTTGCTAAATTCTGTGCACAGACTTTGAGATCTATGCTTTAGACTGTATCTAAACCTGCTCCAACATGGACTGACATTCTGGCCTACTTTCAGCCGATGCGACTTGTCTGTCGCTGAACAGTCGCTTTTTATGTATTCAGCACCTATGTATAATGTTGTAAAAATGCTCTAGAAGCTAAAGTCGCAGAAATGTCACACATATTTGGCCTGCAACTTTCTGTGCGACAAATTCAGACAGGAAAAATCAGTATAAATCCTTAGAAAATTATCCCCCAGTGTCTCCATCTGCTGGCGGTATTGAATAAGCATTGCTGCACTGATGGGGTATGCATTAGACGAAAAAAAAGAAGAAAAAGAAGAATAATACGCCCAGAAAAGAGGCGAAAAGGAGAAAAACGTAAAAAAACGTGAAAAAAAAGTAAGAGGAAGAGAAGGGAAAAAAAGGTGGAAATGGGTTTAAAAGTGATTTCGGCGGAGATATATATATATATATATATATATATATATATATATGCGCACACACACACATAGATATAAACGTATTCTCCGTTGAGATATTGCAGCCGCTGCTGTGTCCAGGCCCAGGAGCCTTAGCACTGTGCTGTGATGTCACTCAATACCACTGACATCACTAGGTGTAAACAACATCTCTCCTTTGCTGTGTATGTGACTATGGAGCTGTTTGGTGATGTCGTCTATTACGGCCTTCATAGAAGCAACAGGAGATTGTTGCATCCATCTTGAACCCTCAGAACTACAGTGCTATGATGTCACTCACTTCCACAGGCCTTGCAGAGTGTAAACAACAACAACCCAGCTTTGTTGTGTATGTAACCAAAGGGATTTGTGATGTCACCTAGAACCTTCACAGCAGCGACAGCTTTATGAGGAGCATCAGCACTGCTCTGCCTGAGCAGAACCATCACCGCCATAGGTTGTCAAATAACCCGGATTTAACCCACACAGGTAAGTCCAATGGGGTGCAGGCATGTCCTCTATGCTTACAGCTTCCCGTGGGTGTTGGTTTGATACCGTTTGGGGACAGCCAAGGAGGCATCTGCAGGCAACAAAGGTAGGTGTGTGCTTGTGTGTGTGTTTCCTATGCAGATCCTAAGCCCAGTGTCACATGCAAGTAGGAGGAGTAAGAAGGGTTCCTGGCAAATCCGGGTTATGGATTGCATTTAAAAAGGCCCCGTGGGAGTGCAATGGGCCCCTGTCTTGCTGCTTAGCAATAATGGTATGGGTTTAGGTTCTGCTGTGTGTACTGGTGGTTGACTGCCCCCCAGCCCAGAGTGTGCATGGAAAATTGTCTGGCAGCCTCCCTGACAGCAAGCAGTGATAGTGCCCATGAAGGGGACCTTGTTGGGCCCGCCCCTTTCACGGTTATCGCTTCTCGGCCTTTTGGCTAAGATCAAGTGTAGTATCTGTTCTTATCAGTTTAATATCTGATACGTCCCCTATCTGGGGACCATATATTAAATGGATTTTTGAGAACGGGGGCCGATTTCGAAGCTTGCTTCCGTCGCCCTATGCATTGACCCGATATGGCAGTATCTTCGGGTACAGTGCACCACCCCCTTACAGGGTTAAAAAGAAAGATTCCTACTTTCATTGCTACCTGCTTGCTGGCTAGCCAGCTAGCCAGCCCTGTGGGCCTTGCTGCTGCTGCAGCCAAAAAACAAAAGGTGGTGCTGCTGTTGCTTCTGCTGCTTCTGCTTCTGCTTGTGTCTGGCCCCTGTTGGAGCGTCCAGGCACAGGACTTCTGCTGCTGCTGACTAAATGGCCTCCTTAATTGGATCATTTGAGTAGCCAGCACACCTGTGCAGGTAGGGTATGACATGATAGGCAGCTGCCTTGATAGCGGGTGGGTGCTGAATGTTCCTAATTGACAAAATAAGATTAATGCTTATGAAGAAATATAAAATCTCATCCCTTCCCCAATATCGCGCCACACCCCTACCCCTTAATTCCCTGGTTGAACGTGATGGACATATGTCTTTTTTCGACCGTACTAACTATGTAACTATGTAACATAACATGGGGGGGGTCTCCTGGCTGTTCACACAGGTGTGTCATTGCTGTACATTGACCATGCATTGCTTCTGTGGTATTGCAAAGGCAAAGACAAATGCTTCCAGCCATCCATTGCACTAATGGATTGGTCATCAGCTGGCTGTCTATGTCCCGCATCAATATAGACCAAAGTACAGAGGGTTAGGCTATGCTATTGTGCACCTACCTGATGCATCAGAAGGTGCGAGGCCCTTGCTAAATTCTGTGCACAGACTTTGAGATCTATGCTTTAGACTGTATCTAAACCTGCTCCAACATGGACTGACATTCTGGCCTACTTTCAGCCAATGCGACTTGTCTGTCGCTGAACAGTCGCTTTTTATGTATTCAGCACCTATGTATAATGTTGTAAAAATGCTCTAGAAGCTAAAGTCGCAGAAATGTCACACATATTTGGCCTGCAACTTTCTGTGCGACAAATTCAGACAGGAAAAATCAGTATAAATCCTTAGAAAATTATCCCCCAGTGTCTCCATCTGCTGGCGGTATTGAATAAGCATTGCTGCACTGATGGGGTATGCATTAGACGAAAAAAAAGAAGAAAAAGAAGAATAATACGCCCAGAAAAGAGGCGAAAAGGAGAAAAACGTAAAAAAACGTGAAAAAAAAGTAAGAGGAAGAGAAGGGAAAAAAAGGTGGAAATGGGTTTAAAAGTGATTTCGGCGGAGAAATATATATATATATATATATATATATATATATATATATGCACACACACACACATAGATATAAACGTATTCTCCGTTGAGATATTGCAGCCGCTGCTGTGTCCAGGCCCAGGAGCCTTAGCACTGTGCTGTGATGTCACTCAATACCACTGACATCACTAGGTGTAAACAACATCTCTCCTTTGCTGTGTATGTGACTATGGAGCTGTTTGGTGATGTCGTCTATTACGGCCTTCATAGAAGCAACAGGAGATTGTTGCATCCATCTTGAACCCTCAGAACTACAGTGCTATGATGTCACTCACTTCCACAGGCCTTGCAGAGTGTAAACAACAACAACCCAGCTTTGTTGTGTATGTAACCAAAGGGATTTGTGATGTCACCTAGAACCTTCACAGCAGCGACAGCTTTATGAGGAGCATCAGCACTGCTCTGCCTGAGCAGAACCATCACCGCCATAGGTTGTCAAATAACCCGGATTTAACCCACACAGGTAAGTCCAATGGGGTGCAGGCATGTCCTCTATGCTTACAGCTTCCCGTGGGTGTTGGTTTGATACCGTTTGGGGACAGCCAAGGAGGCATCTGCAGGCAACAAAGGTAGGTGTGTGCTTGTGTGTGTGTTTCCTATGCAGATCCTAAGCCCAGTGTCACATGCAAGTAGGAGGAGTAAGAAGGGTTCCTGGCAAATCCGGGTTATGGATTGCATTTAAAAAGGCCCCGTGGGAGTGCAATGGGCCCCTGTCTTGCTGCTTAGCAATAATGGTATGGGTTTAGGTTCTGCTGTGTGTACTGGTGGTTGACTGCCCCCCAGCCCAGAGTGTGCATGGAAAATTGTCTGGCAGCCTCCCTGACAGCAAGCAGTGATAGTGCCCATGAAGGGGACCTTGTTGGGCCCGCCCCTTTCACGGTTATCGCTTCTCGGCCTTTTGGCTAAGATCAAGTGTAGTATCTGTTCTTATCAGTTTAATATCTGATACGTCCCCTATCTGGGGACCATATATTAAATGGATTTTTGAGAACGGGGGCCGATTTCGAAGCTTGCTTCCGTCGCCCTATGCATTGACCCGATATGGCAGTATCTTCGGGTACAGTGCACCACCCCCTTACAGGGTTAAAAAGAAAGATTCCTACTTTCATTGCTACCTGCTTGCTGGCTAGCCAGCTAGCCAGCCCTGTGGGCCTTGCTGCTGCTGCAGCCAAAAAACAAAAGGTGGTGCTGCTGTTGCTTCTGCTGCTTCTGCTTCTGCTTGTGTCTGGCCCCTGTTGGAGCGTCCAGGCACAGGACTTCTGCTGCTGCTGACTAAATGGCCTCCTTAATTGGATCATTTGAGTAGCCAGCACACCTGTGCAGGTAGGGCATGACATGATAGGCAGCTGCCTTGATAGCGGGTGGGTGCTGAATGTTCCTAATTGACAAAATAAGATTAATGCTTATGAAGAAATATAAAATCTCATCCCTTCCCCAATATCGCGCCACACCCCTACCCCTTAATTCCCTGGTTGAACGTGATGGACATATGTCTTTTTTCGACCGTACTAACTATGTAACTATGTAACATAACATGGGGGGGGTCTCCTGGCTGTTCACACAGGTGTGTCATTGCTGTACATTGACCATGCATTGCTTCTGTGGTATTGCAAAGGCAAAGACAAATGCTTCCAGCCATCCATTGCACTAATGGATTGGTCATCAGCTGGCTGTCTATGTCCCGCATCAATATAGACCAAAGTACAGAGGGTTAGGCTATGCTATTGTGCACCTACCTGATGCATCAGAAGGTGCGAGGCCCTTGCTAAATTCTGTGCACAGACTTTGAGATCTATGCTTTAGACTGTATCTAAACCTGCTCCAACATGGACTGACATTCTGGCCTACTTTCAGCCGATGCGACTTGTCTGTCGCTGAACAGTCGCTTTTTATGTATTCAGCACCTATGTATAATGTTGTAAAAATGCTCTAGAAGCTAAAGTCGCAGAAATGTCACACATATTTGGCCTGCAACTTTCTGTGCGACAAATTCAGACAGGAAAAATCAGTATAAATCCTTAGAAAATTATCCCCCAGTGTCTCCATCTGCTGGCGGTATTGAATAAGCATTGCTGCACTGATGGGGTATGCATTAGACGAAAAAAAAGAAGAAAAAGAAGAATAATACGCCCAGAAAAGAGGCGAAAAGGAGAAAAACGTAAAAAAACGTGAAAAAAAAGTAAGAGGAAGAGAAGGGAAAAAAAGGTGGAAATGGGTTTAAAAGTGATTTTGGCGGAGAAATATATATATATATATATATATATATATATATATATGCGCACACACACACATAGATATAAACGTATTCTCCGTTGAGATATTGCAGCCGCTGCTGTGTCCAGGCCCAGGAGCCTTAGCACTGTGCTGTGATGTCACTCAATACCACTGACATCACTAGGTGTAAACAACATCTCTCCTTTGCTGTGTATGTGACTATGGAGCTGTTTGGTGATGTCGTCTATTACGGCCTTCATAGAAGCAACAGGAGATTGTTGCATCCATCTTGAACCCTCAGAACTACAGTGCTATGATGTCACTCACTTCCACAGGCCTTGCAGAGTGTAAACAACAACAACCCAGCTTTGTTGTGTATGTAACCAAAGGGATTTGTGATGTCACCTAGAACCTTCACAGCAGCGACAGCTTTATGAGGAGCATCAGCACTGCTCTGCCTGAGCAGAACCATCACCGCCATAGGTTGTCAAATAACCCGGATTTAACCCACACAGGTAAGTCCAATGGGGTGCAGGCATGTCCTCTATGCTTACAGCTTCCCGTGGGTGTTGGTTTGATACCGTTTGGGGACAGCCAAGGAGGCATCTGCAGGCAACAAAGGTAGGTGTGTGCTTGTGTGTGTGTTTCCTATGCAGATCCTAAGCCCAGTGTCACATGCAAGTAGGAGGAGTAAGAAGGGTTCCTGGCAAATCCGGGTTATGGATTGCATTTAAAAAGGCCCCGTGGGAGTGCAATGGGCCCCTGTCTTGCTGCTTAGCAATAATGGTATGGGTTTAGGTTCTGCTGTGTGTACTGGTGGTTGACTGCCCCCCAGCCCAGAGTGTGCATGGAAAATTGTCTGGCAGCCTCCCTGACAGCAAGCAGTGATAGTGCCCATGAAGGGGACCTTGTTGGGCCCGCCCCTTTCACGGTTATCGCTTCTCGGCCTTTTGGCTAAGATCAAGTGTAGTATCTGTTCTTATCAGTTTAATATCTGATACGTCCCCTATCTGGGGACCATATATTAAATGGATTTTTGAGAACGGGGGCCGATTTCGAAGCTTGCTTCCGTCGCCCTATGCATTGACCCGATATGGCAGTATCTTCGGGTACAGTGCACCACCCCCTTACAGGGTTAAAAAGAAAGATTCCTACTTTCATTGCTACCTGCTTGCTGGCTAGCCAGCTAGCCAGCCCTGTGGGCCTTGCTGCTGCTGCAGCCAAAAAACAAAAGGTGCTGCTTCTGCTGCTTCTGCTTCTGCTTGTGTCTGGCCCCTGTTGGAGCGTCCAGGCACAGGACTTCTGCTGCTGCTGACTAAATGGCCTCCTTAATTGGATCATTTGAGTAGCCAGCACACCTGTGCAGGTAGGGCATGACATGATAGGCAGCTGCCTTGATAGCGGGTGGGTGCTGAATGTTCCTAATTGACAAAATAAGATTAATGCTTATGAAGAAATATAAAATCTCATCCCTTCCCCAATATCGCGCCACACCCCTACCCCTTAATTCCCTGGTTGAACGTGATGGACATATGTCTTTTTTCGACCGTACTAACTATGTAACTATGTAACATAACATGGGGGGGGGGGGGGGGGGGGGTCTCCTGGCTGTTCACACAGGTGTGTCATTGCTGTACATTGACCATGCATTGCTTCTGTGGTATTGCAAAGGCAAAGACAAATGCTTCCAGCCATCCATTGCACTAATGGATTGGTCATCAGCTGGCTGTCTATGTCCCGCATCAATATAGACCAAAGTACAGAGGGTTAGGCTATGCTATTGTGCACCTACCTGATGCATCAGAAGGTGCGAGGCCCTTGCTAAATTCTGTGCACAGACTTTGAGATCTATGCTTTAGACTGTATCTAAACCTGCTCCAACATGGACTGACATTCTGGCCTACTTTCAGCCGATGCGACTTGTCTGTCGCTGAACAGTCGCTTTTTATGTATTCAGCACCTATGTATAATGTTGTAAAAATGCTCTAGAAGCTAAAGTCGCAGAAATGTCACACATATTTGGCCTGCAACTTTCTGTGCGACAAATTCAGACAGGAAAAATCAGTATAAATCCTTAGAAAATTATCCCCCAGTGTCTCCATCTGCTGGCGGTATTGAATAAGCATTGCTGCACTGATGGGGTATGCATTAGACGAAAAAAAAGAAGAAAAAGAAGAATAATACGCCCAGAAAAGAGGCGAAAAGGAGAAAAACGTAAAAAAACGTGAAAAAAAAGTAAGAGGAAGAGAAGGGAAAAAAAGGTGGAAATGGGTTTAAAAGTGATTTCGGCGGAGAAATATATATATATATATATATATATATATATATATATATATGCGCACACACACACATAGATATAAACGTATTCTCCGTTGAGATATTGCAGCCGCTGCTGTGTCCAGGCCCAGGAGCCTTAGCACTGTGCTGTGATGTCACTCAATACCACTGACATCACTAGGTGTAAACAACATCTCTCCTTTGCTGTGTATGTGACTATGGAGCTGTTTGGTGATGTCGTCTATTACGGCCTTCATAGAAGCAACAGGAGATTGTTGCATCCATCTTGAACCCTCAGAACTACAGTGCTATGATGTCACTCACTTCCACAGGCCTTGCAGAGTGTAAACAACAACAACCCAGCTTTGTTGTGTATGTAACCAAAGGGATTTGTGATGTCACCTAGAACCTTCACAGCAGCGACAGCTTTATGAGGAGCATCAGCACTGCTCTGCCTGAGCAGAACCATCACCGCCATAGGTTGTCAAATAACCCGGATTTAACCCACACAGGTAAGTCCAATGGGGTGCAGGCATGTCCTCTATGCTTACAGCTTCCCGTGGGTGTTGGTTTGATACCGTTTGGGGACAGCCAAGGAGGCATCTGCAGGCAACAAAGGTAGGTGTGTGCTTGTGTGTGTGTTTCCTATGCAGATCCTAAGCCCAGTGTCACATGCAAGTAGGAGGAGTAAGAAGGGTTCCTGGCAAATCCGGGTTATGGATTGCATTTAAAAAGGCCCCGTGGGAGTGCAATGGGCCCCTGTCTTGCTGCTTAGCAATAATGGTATGGGTTTAGGTTCTGCTGTGTGTACTGGTGGTTGACTGCCCCCCAGCCCAGAGTGTGCATGGAAAATTGTCTGGCAGCCTCCCTGACAGCAAGCAGTGATAGTGCCCATGAAGGGGACCTTGTTGGGCCCGCCCCTTTCACGGTTATCGCTTCTCGGCCTTTTGGCTAAGATCAAGTGTAGTATCTGTTCTTATCAGTTTAATATCTGATACGTCCCCTATCTGGGGACCATATATTAAATGGATTTTTGAGAACGGGGGCCGATTTCGAAGCTTGCTTCCGTCGCCCTATGCATTGACCCGATATGGCAGTATCTTCGGGTACAGTGCACCACCCCCTTACAGGGTTAAAAAGAAAGATTCCTACTTTCATTGCTACCTGCTTGCTGGCTAGCCAGCTAGCCAGCCCTGTGGGCCTTGCTGCTGCTGCAGCCAAAAAACAAAAGGTGGTGCTGCTGCTGCTTCTGCTGCTTCTGCTTCTGCTTGTGTCTGGCCCCTGTTGGAGCGTCCAGGCACAGGACTTCTGTTGCTGCTGACTAAATGGCCTCCTTAATTGGATCATTTGAGTAGCCAGCACACCTGTGCAGGTAGGGCATGACATGATAGGCAGCTGCCTTGATAGCGGGTGGGTGCTGAATGTTCCTAATTGACAAAATAAGATTAATGCTTATGAAGAAATATAAAATCTCATCCCTTCCCCAATATCGCGCCACACCCCTACCCCTTAATTCCCTGGTTGAACGTGATGGACATATGTCTTTTTTCGACCGTACTAACTATGTAACTATGTAACATAACATGGGGGGGGGGGGGGGGGGGTCTCCTGGCTGTTCACACAGGTGTGTCATTGCTGTACATTGACCATGCATTGCTTCTGTGGTATTGCAAAGGCAAAGACAAATGCTTCCAGCCATCCATTGCACTAATGGATTGGTCATCAGCTGGCTGTCTATGTCCCGCATCAATATAGACCAAAGTACAGAGGGTTAGGCTATGCTATTGTGCACCTACCTGATGCATCAGAAGGTGCGAGGCCCTTGCTAAATTCTGTGCACAGACTTTGAGATCTATGCTTTAGACTGTATCTAAACCTGCTCCAACATGGACTGACATTCTGGCCTACTTTCAGCCGATGCGACTTGTCTGTCGCTGAACAGTCGCTTTTTATGTATTCAGCACCTATGTATAATGTTGTAAAAATGCTCTAGAAGCTAAAGTCGCAGAAATGTCACACATATTTGGCCTGCAACTTTCTGTGCGACAAATTCAGACAGGAAAAATCAGTATAAATCCTTAGAAAATTATCCCCCAGTGTCTCCATCTGCTGGCGGTATTGAATAAGCATTGCTGCACTGATGGGGTATGCATTAGACGAAAAAAAAGAAGAAAAAGAAGAATAATACGCCCAGAAAAGAGGCGAAAAGGAGAAAAACGTAAAAAAACGTGAAAAAAAAGTAAGAGGAAGAGAAGGGAAAAAAAGGTGGAAATGGGTTTAAAAGTGATTTCGGCGGAGAAATATATATATATATATATATATATATATATATATATATATATATATATGCGCACACACACACATAGATATAAACGTATTCTCCGTTGAGATATTGCAGCCGCTGCTGTGTCCAGGCCCAGGAGCCTTAGCACTGTGCTGTGATGTCACTCAATACCACTGACATCACTAGGTGTAAACAACATCTCTCCTTTGCTGTGTATGTGACTATGGAGCTGTTTGGTGATGTCGTCTATTACGGCCTTCATAGAAGCAACAGGAGATTGTTGCATCCATCTTGAACCCTCAGAACTACAGTGCTATGATGTCACTCACTTCCACAGGCCTTGCAGAGTGTAAACAACAACAACCCAGCTTTGTTGTGTATGTAACCAAAGGGATTTGTGATGTCACCTAGAACCTTCACAGCAGCGACAGCTTTATGAGGAGCATCAGCACTGCTCTGCCTGAGCAGAACCATCACCGCCATAGGTTGTCAAATAACCCGGATTTAACCCACACAGGTAAGTCCAATGGGGTGCAGGCATGTCCTCTATGCTTACAGCTTCCCGTGGGTGTTGGTTTGATACCGTTTGGGGACAGCCAAGGAGGCATCTGCAGGCAACAAAGGTAGGTGTGTGCTTGTGTGTGTGTTTCCTATGCAGATCCTAAGCCCAGTGTCACATGCAAGTAGGAGGAGTAAGAAGGGTTCCTGGCAAATCCGGGTTATGGATTGCATTTAAAAAGGCCCCGTGGGAGTGCAATGGGCCCCTGTCTTGCTGCTTAGCAATAATGGTATGGGTTTAGGTTCTGCTGTGTGTACTGGTGGTTGACTGCCCCCCAGCCCAGAGTGTGCATGGAAAATTGTCTGGCAGCCTCCCTGACAGCAAGCAGTGATAGTGCCCATGAAGGGGACCTTGTTGGGCCCGCCCCTTTCACGGTTATCGCTTCTCGGCCTTTTGGCTAAGATCAAGTGTAGTATCTGTTCTTATCAGTTTAATATCTGATACGTCCCCTATCTGGGGACCATATATTAAATGGATTTTTGAGAACGGGGGCCGATTTCGAAGCTTGCTTCCGTCGCCCTATGCATTGACCCGATATGGCAGTATCTTCGGGTACAGTGCACCACCCCCTTACAGGGTTAAAAAGAAAGATTCCTACTTTCATTGCTACCTGCTTGCTGGCTAGCCAGCTAGCCAGCCCTGTGGGCCTTGCTGCTGCTGCAGCCAAAAAACAAAAGGTGGTGCTGCTGCTGCTTCTGCTGCTTCTGCTTCTGCTTGTGTCTGGCCCCTGTTGGAGCGTCCAGGCACAGGACTTCTGCTGCTGCTGACTAAATGGCCTCCTTAATTGGATCATTTGAGTAGCCAGCACACCTGTGCAGGTAGGGCATGACATGATAGGCAGCTGCCTTGATAGCGGGTGGGTGCTGAATGTTCCTAATTGACAAAATAAGATTAATGCTTATGAAGAAATATAAAATCTCATCCCTTCCCCAATATCGCGCCACACCCCTACCCCTTAATTCCCTGGTTGAACGTGATGGACATATGTCTTTTTTCGACCGTACTAACTATGTAACTATGTAACATAACATGGGGGGGGGGGGGGGGGGGTCTCCTGGCTGTTCACACAGGTGTGTCATTGCTGTACATTGACCATGCATTGCTTCTGTGGTATTGCAAAGGCAAAGACAAATGCTTCCAGCCATCCATTGCACTAATGGATTGGTCATCAGCTGGCTGTCTATGTCCCGCATCAATATAGACCAAAGTACAGAGGGTTAGGCTATGCTATTGTGCACCTACCTGATGCATCAGAAGGTGCGAGGCCCTTGCTAAATTCTGTGCACAGACTTTGAGATCTATGCTTTAGACTGTATCTAAACCTGCTCCAACATGGACTGACATTCTGGCCTACTTTCAGCCGATGCGACTTGTCTGTCGCTGAACAGTCGCTTTTTATGTATTCAGCACCTATGTATAATGTTGTAAAAATGCTCTAGAAGCTAAAGTCGCAGAAATGTCACACATATTTGGCCTGCAACTTTCTGTGCGACAAATTCAGACAGGAAAAATCAGTATAAATCCTTAGAAAATTATCCCCCAGTGTCTCCATCTGCTGGCGGTATTGAATAAGCATTGCTGCACTGATGGGGTATGCATTAGACGAAAAAAAAGAAGAAAAAGAAGAATAATACGCCCAGAAAAGAGGCGAAAAGGAGAAAAACGTAAAAAAACGTGAAAAAAAAGTAAGAGGAAGAGAAGGGAAAAAAAGGTGGAAATGGGTTTAAAAGTGATTTCGGCGGAGAAATATATATATATATATATATATATATATATATATATATGCGCACACACACACATAGATATAAACGTATTCTCCGTTGAGATATTGCAGCCGCTGCTGTGTCCAGGCCCAGGAGCCTTAGCACTGTGCTGTGATGTCACTCAATACCACTGACATCACTAGGTGTAAACAACATCTCTCCTTTGCTGTGTATGTGACTATGGAGCTGTTTGGTGATGTCGTCTATTACGGCCTTCATAGAAGCAACAGGAGATTGTTGCATCCATCTTGAACCCTCAGAACTACAGTGCTATGATGTCACTCACTTCCACAGGCCTTGCAGAGTGTAAACAACAACAACCCAGCTTTGTTGTGTATGTAACCAAAGGGATTTGTGATGTCACCTAGAACCTTCACAGCAGCGACAGCTTTATGAGGAGCATCAGCACTGCTCTGCCTGAGCAGAACCATCACCGCCATAGGTTGTCAAATAACCCGGATTTAACCCACACAGGTAAGTCCAATGGGGTGCAGGCATGTCCTCTATGCTTACAGCTTCCCGTGGGTGTTGGTTTGATACCGTTTGGGGACAGCCAAGGAGGCATCTGCAGGCAACAAAGGTAGGTGTGTGCTTGTGTGTGTGTTTCCTATGCAGATCCTAAGCCCAGTGTCACATGCAAGTAGGAGGAGTAAGAAGGGTTCCTGGCAAATCCGGGTTATGGATTGCATTTAAAAAGGCCCCGTGGGAGTGCAATGGGCCCCTGTCTTGCTGCTTAGCAATAATGGTATGGGTTTAGGTTCTGCTGTGTGTACTGGTGGTTGACTGCCCCCCAGCCCAGAGTGTGCATGGAAAATTGTCTGGCAGCCTCCCTGACAGCAAGCAGTGATAGTGCCCATGAAGGGGACCTTGTTGGGCCCGCCCCTTTCACGGTTATCGCTTCTCGGCCTTTTGGCTAAGATCAAGTGTAGTATCTGTTCTTATCAGTTTAATATCTGATACGTCCCCTATCTGGGGACCATATATTAAATGGATTTTTGAGAACGGGGGCCGATTTCGAAGCTTGCTTCCGTCGCCCTATGCATTGACCCGATATGGCAGTATCTTCGGGTACAGTGCACCACCCCCTTACAGGGTTAAAAAGAAAGATTCCTACTTTCATTGCTACCTGCTTGCTGGCTAGCCAGCTAGCCAGCCCTGTGGGCCTTGCTGCTGCTGCAGCCAAAAAACAAAAGGTGCTGCTGCTGCTGCTTCTGCTGCTTCTGCTTCTGCTTGTGTCTGGCCCCTGTTGGAGCGTCCAGGCACAGGACTTCTGCTGCTGCTGACTAAATGGCCTCCTTAATTGGATCATTTGAGTAGCCAGCACACCTGTGCAGGTAGGGCATGACATGATAGGCAGCTGCCTTGATAGCGGGTGGGTGCTGAATGTTCCTAATTGACAAAATAAGATTAATGCTTATGAAGAAATATAAAATCTCATCCCTTCCCCAATATCGCGCCACACCCCTACCCCTTAATTCCCTGGTTGAACGTGATGGACATATGTCTTTTTTCGACCGTACTAACTATGTAACTATGTAACATAACATGGGGGGGGGGGGGGGGGTCTCCTGGCTGTTCACACAGGTGTGTCATTGCTGTACATTGACCATGCATTGCTTCTGTGGTATTGCAAAGGCAAAGACAAATGCTTCCAGCCATCCATTGCACTAATGGATTGGTCATCAGCTGGCTGTCTATGTCCCGCATCAATATAGACCAAAGTACAGAGGGTTAGGCTATGCTATTGTGCACCTACCTGATGCATCAGAAGGTGCGAGGCCCTTGCTAAATTCTGTGCACAGACTTTGAGATCTATGCTTTAGACTGTATCTAAACCTGCTCCAACATGGACTGACATTCTGGCCTACTTTCAGCCGATGCGACTTGTCTGTCGCTGAACAGTCGCTTTTTATGTATTCAGCACCTATGTATAATGTTGTAAAAATGCTCTAGAAGCTAAAGTCGCAGAAATGTCACACATATTTGGCCTGCAACTTTCTGTGCGACAAATTCAGACAGGAAAAATCAGTATAAATCCTTAGAAAATTATCCCCCAGTGTCTCCATCTGCTGGCGGTATTGAATAAGCATTGCTGCACTGATGGGGTATGCATTAGACGAAAAAAAAGAAGAAAAAGAAGAATAATACGCCCAGAAAAGAGGCGAAAAGGAGAAAAACGTAAAAAAACGTGAAAAAAAAGTAAGAGGAAGAGAAGGGAAAAAAAGGTGGAAATGGGTTTAAAAGTGATTTCGGCGGAGAAATATATATATATATATATATATATATATATATATATATATATATGCGCACACACACACATAGATATAAACGTATTCTCCGTTGAGATATTGCAGCCGCTGCTGTGTCCAGGCCCAGGAGCCTTAGCACTGTGCTGTGATGTCACTCAATACCACTGACATCACTAGGTGTAAACAACATCTCTCCTTTGCTGTGTATGTGACTATGGAGCTGTTTGGTGATGTCGTCTATTACGGCCTTCATAGAAGCAACAGGAGATTGTTGCATCCATCTTGAACCCTCAGAACTACAGTGCTATGATGTCACTCACTTCCACAGGCCTTGCAGAGTGTAAACAACAACAACCCAGCTTTGTTGTGTATGTAACCATAGGGATTTGTGATGTCACCTAGAACCTTCACAGCAGCGACAGCTTTATGAGGAGCATCAGCACTGCTCTGCCTGAGCAGAACCATCACCGCCATAGGTTGTCAAATAACCCGGATTTAACCCACACAGGTAAGTCCAATGGGGTGCAGGCATGTCCTCTATGCTTACAGCTTCCCGTGGGTGTTGGTTTGATACCGTTTGGGGACAGCCAAGGAGGCATCTGCAGGCAACAAAGGTAGGTGTGTGCTTGTGTGTGTGTTTCCTATGCAGATCCTAAGCCCAGTGTCACATGCAAGTAGGAGGAGTAAGAAGGGTTCCTGGCAAATCCGGGTTATGGATTGCATTTAAAAAGGCCCCGTGGGAGTGCAATGGGCCCCTGTCTTGCTGCTTAGCAATAATGGTATGGGTTTAGGTTCTGCTGTGTGTACTGGTGGTTGACTGCCCCCCAGCCCAGAGTGTGCATGGAAAATTGTCTGGCAGCCTCCCTGACAGCAAGCAGTGATAGTGCCCATGAAGGGGACCTTGTTGGGCCCGCCCCTTTCACGGTTATCGCTTCTCGGCCTTTTGGCTAAGATCAAGTGTAGTATCTGTTCTTATCAGTTTAATATCTGATACGTCCCCTATCTGGGGACCATATATTAAATGGATTTTTGAGAACGGGGGCCGATTTCGAAGCTTGCTTCCGTCGCCCTATGCATTGACCCGATATGGCAGTATCTTCGGGTACAGTGCACCACCCCCTTACAGGGTTAAAAAGAAAGATTCCTACTTTCATTGCTACCTGCTTGCTGGCTAGCCAGCTAGCCAGCCCTGTGGGCCTTGCTGCTGCTGCAGCCAAAAAACAAAAGGTGGTGCTGCTGCTGCTTCTGCTGCTTCTGCTTCTGCTTGTGTCTGGCCCCTGTTGGAGCGTCCAGGCACAGGACTTCTGCTGCTGCTGACTAAATGGCCTCCTTAATTGGATCATTTGAGTAGCCAGCACACCTGTGCAGGTAGGGCATGACATGATAGGCAGCTGCCTTGATAGCGGGTGGGTGCTGAATGTTCCTAATTGACAAAATAAGATTAATGCTTATGAAGAAATATAAAATCTCATCCCTTCCCCAATATCGCGCCACACCCCTACCCCTTAATTCCCTGGTTGAACGTGATGGACATATGTCTTTTTTCGACCGTACTAACTATGTAACTATGTAACATAACATGGGGGGGGGGGGGGGGGGGGGGTCTCCTGGCTGTTCACACAGGTGTGTCATTGCTGTACATTGACCATGCATTGCTTCTGTGGTATTGCAAAGGCAAAGACAAATGCTTCCAGCCATCCATTGCACTAATGGATTGGTCATCAGCTGGCTGTCTATGTCCCGCATCAATATAGACCAAAGTACAGAGGGTTAGGCTATGCTATTGTGCACCTACCTGATGCATCAGAAGGTGCGAGGCCCTTGCTAAATTCTGTGCACAGACTTTGAGATCTATGCTTTAGACTGTATCTAAACCTGCTCCAACATGGACTGACATTCTGGCCTACTTTCAGCCGATGCGACTTGTCTGTCGCTGAACAGTCGCTTTTTATGTATTCAGCACCTATGTATAATGTTGTAAAAATGCTCTAGAAGCTAAAGTCGCAGAAATGTCACACATATTTGGCCTGCAACTTTCTGTGCGACAAATTCAGACAGGAAAAATCAGTATAAATCCTTAGAAAATTATCCCCCAGTGTCTCCATCTGCTGGCGGTATTGAATAAGCATTGCTGCACTGATGGGGTATGCATTAGACGAAAAAAAAGAAGAAAAAGAAGAATAATACGCCCAGAAAAGAGGCGAAAAGGAGAAAAACGTAAAAAAACGTGAAAAAAAAGTAAGAGGAAGAGAAGGGAAAAAAAGGTGGAAATGGGTTTAAAAGTGATTTCGGCGGAGAAATATATATATATATATATATATATATATATATATATATATGCGCACACACACACATAGATATAAACGTATTCTCCGTTGAGATATTGCAGCCGCTGCTGTGTCCAGGCCCAGGAGCCTTAGCACTGTGCTGTGATGTCACTCAATACCACTGACATCACTAGGTGTAAACAACATCTCTCCTTTGCTGTGTATGTGACTATGGAGCTGTTTGGTGATGTCGTCTATTACGGCCTTCATAGAAGCAACAGGAGATTGTTGCATCCATCTTGAACCCTCAGAACTACAGTGCTATGATGTCACTCACTTCCACAGGCCTTGCAGAGTGTAAACAACAACAACCCAGCTTTGTTGTGTATGTAACCAAAGGGATTTGTGATGTCACCTAGAACCTTCACAGCAGCGACAGCTTTATGAGGAGCATCAGCACTGCTCTGCCTGAGCAGAACCATCACCGCCATAGGTTGTCAAATAACCCGGATTTAACCCACACAGGTAAGTCCAATGGGGTGCAGGCATGTCCTCTATGCTTACAGCTTCCCGTGGGTGTTGGTTTGATACCGTTTGGGGACAGCCAAGGAGGCATCTGCAGGCAACAAAGGTAGGTGTGTGCTTGTGTGTGTGTTTCCTATGCAGATCCTAAGCCCAGTGTCACATGCAAGTAGGAGGAGTAAGAAGGGTTCCTGGCAAATCCGGGTTATGGATTGCATTTAAAAAGGCCCCGTGGGAGTGCAATGGGCCCCTGTCTTGCTGCTTAGCAATAATGGTATGGGTTTAGGTTCTGCTGTGTGTACTGGTGGTTGACTGCCCCCCAGCCCAGAGTGTGCATGGAAAATTGTCTGGCAGCCTCCCTGACAGCAAGCAGTGATAGTGCCCATGAAGGGGACCTTGTTGGGCCCGCCCCTTTCACGGTTATCGCTTCTCGGCCTTTTGGCTAAGATCAAGTGTAGTATCTGTTCTTATCAGTTTAATATCTGATACGTCCCCTATCTGGGGACCATATATTAAATGGATTTTTGAGAACGGGGGCCGATTTCGAAGCTTGCTTCCGTCGCCCTATGCATTGACCCGATATGGCAGTATCTTCGGGTACAGTGCACCACCCCCTTACAGGGTTAAAAAGAAAGATTCCTACTTTCATTGCTACCTGCTTGCTGGCTAGCCAGCTAGCCAGCCCTGTGGGCCTTGCTGCTGCTGCAGCCAAAAAACAAAAGGTGGTGCTGCTGCTGCTTCTGCTGCTTCTGCTTCTGCTTGTGTCTGGCCCCTGTTGGAGCGTCCAGGCACAGGACTTCTGCTGCTGCTGACTAAATGGCCTCCTTAATTGGATCATTTGAGTAGCCAGCACACCTGTGCAGGTAGGGCATGACATGATAGGCAGCTACCTTGATAGCGGGTGGGTGCTGAATGTTCCTAATTGACAAAATAAGATTAATGCTTATGAAGAAATATAAAATCTCATCCCTTCCCCAATATCGCGCCACACCCCTACCCCTTAATTCCCTGGTTGAACGTGATGGACATATGTCTTTTTTCGACCGTACTAACTATGTAACTATGTAACATAACATGGGGGGGGGGGGGGGGGGGTCTCCTGGCTGTTCACACAGGTGTGTCATTGCTGTACATTGACCATGCATTGCTTCTGTGGTATTGCAAAGGCAAAGACAAATGCTTCCAGCCATCCATTGCACTAATGGATTGGTCATCAGCTGGCTGTCTATGTCCCGCATCAATATAGACCAAAGTACAGAGGGTTAGGCTATGCTATTGTGCACCTACCTGATGCATCAGAAGGTGCGAGGCCCTTGCTAAATTCTGTGCACAGACTTTGAGATCTATGCTTTAGACTGTATCTAAACCTGCTCCAACATGGACTGACATTCTGGCCTACTTTCAGCCGATGCGACTTGTCTGTCGCTGAACAGTCGCTTTTTATGTATTCAGCACCTATGTATAATGTTGTAAAAATGCTCTAGAAGCTAAAGTCGCAGAAATGTCACACATATTTGGCCTGCAACTTTCTGTGCGACAAATTCAGACAGGAAAAATCAGTATAAATCCTTAGAAAATTATCCCCCAGTGTCTCCATCTGCTGGCGGTATTGAATAAGCATTGCTGCACTGATGGGGTATGCATTAGATGAAAAAAAAGAAGAAAAAGAAGAATAATACGCCCAGAAAAGAGGCGAAAAGGAGAAAAACGTAAAAAAACGTGAAAAAAAAGTAAGAGGAAGAGAAGGGAAAAAAAGGTGGAAATGGGTTTAAAAGTGATTTCGGCGGAGAAATATATATATATATATATATATATATATATATATATATATATATATATATATGCGCACACACACACATAGATATAAACGTATTCTCCGTTGAGATATTGCAGCCGCTGCTGTGTCCAGGCCCAGGAGCCTTAGCACTGTGCTGTGATGTCACTCAATACCACTGACATCACTAGGTGTAAACAACATCTCTCCTTTGCTGTGTATGTGACTATGGAGCTGTTTGGTGATGTCGTCTATTACGGCCTTCATAGAAGCAACAGGAGATTGTTGCATCCATCTTGAACCCTCAGAACTACAGTGCTATGATGTCACTCACTTCCACAGGCCTTGCAGAGTGTAAACAACAACAACCCAGCTTTGTTGTGTATGTAACCAAAGGGATTTGTGATGTCACCTAGAACCTTCACAGCAGCGACAGCTTTATGAGGAGCATCAGCACTGCTCTGCCTGAGCAGAACCATCACCGCCATAGGTTGTCAAATAACCCGGATTTAACCCACACAGGTAAGTCCAATGGGGTGCAGGCATGTCCTCTATGCTTACAGCTTCCCGTGGGTGTTGGTTTGATACCGTTTGGGGACAGCCAAGGAGGCATCTGCAGGCAACAAAGGTAGGTGTGTGCTTGTGTGTGTGTTTCCTATGCAGATCCTAAGCCCAGTGTCACATGCAAGTAGGAGGAGTAAGAAGGGTTCCTGGCAAATCCGGGTTATGGATTGCATTTAAAAAGGCCCCGTGGGAGTGCAATGGGCCCCTGTCTTGCTGCTTAGCAATAATGGTATGGGTTTAGGTTCTGCTGTGTGTACTGGTGGTTGACTGCCCCCCAGCCCAGAGTGTGCATGGAAAATTGTCTGGCAGCCTCCCTGACAGCAAGCAGTGATAGTGCCCATGAAGGGGACCTTGTTGGGCCCGCCCCTTTCACGGTTATCGCTTCTCGGCCTTTTGGCTAAGATCAAGTGTAGTATCTGTTCTTATCAGTTTAATATCTGATACGTCCCCTATCTGGGGACCATATATTAAATGGATTTTTGAGAACGGGGGCCGATTTCGAAGCTTGCTTCCGTCGCCCTATGCATTGACCCGATATGGCAGTATCTTCGGGTACAGTGCACCACCCCCTTACAGGGTTAAAAAGAAAGATTCCTACTTTCATTGCTACCTGCTTGCTGGCTAGCCAGCTAGCCAGCCCTGTGGGCCTTGCTGCTGCTGCAGCCAAAAAACAAAAGGTGGTGCTGCTGTTGCTTCTGCTGCTTCTGCTTCTGCTTGTGTCTGGCCCCTGTTGGAGCGTCCAGGCACAGGACTTCTGCTGCTGCTGACTAAATGGCCTCCTTAATTGGATCATTTGAGTAGCCAGCACACCTGTGCAGGTAGGGCATGACATGATAGGCAGCTGCTTTGATAGCGGGTGGGTGCTGAATGTTCCTAATTGACAAAATAAGATTAATGCTTATGAAGAAATATAAAATCTCATCCCTTCCCCAATATCGCGCCACACCCCTACCCCTTAATTCCCTGGTTGAACGTGATGGACATATGTCTTTTTTCGACCGTACTAACTATGTAACTATATAACATAACATGGGGGGGGTCTCCTGGCTGTTCACACAGGTGTGTCATTGCTGTACATTGACCATGCATTGCTTCTGTGGTATTGCAAAGGCAAAGACAAATGCTTCCAGCCATCCATTGCACTAATGGATTGGTCATCAGCTGGCTGTCTATGTCCCGCATCAATATAGACCAAAGTACAGAGGGTTAGGCTATGCTATTGTGCACCTACCTGATGCATCAGAAGGTGCGAGGCCCTTGCTAAATTCTGTGCACAGACTTTGAGATCTATGCTTTAGACTGTATCTAAACCTGCTCCAACATGGACTGACATTCTGGCCTACTTTCAGCCGATGCGACTTGTCTGTCGCTGAACAGTCGCTTTTTATGTATTCAGCACCTATGTATAATGTTGTAAAAATGCTCTAGAAGCTAAAGTCGCAGAAATGTCACACATATTTGGCCTGCAACTTTCTGTGCGACAAATTCAGACAGGAAAAATCAGTATAAATCCTTAGAAAATTATCCCCCAGTGTCTCCATCTGCTGGCGGTATTGAATAAGCATTGCTGCACTGATGGGGTATGCATTAGACGAAAAAAAAGAAGAAAAAGAAGAATAATACGCCCAGAAAAGAGGCGAAAAGGAGAAAAACGTAAAAAAACGTGAAAAAAAAGTAAGAGGAAGAGAAGGGAAAAAAAGGTGGAAATGGGTTTAAAAGTGATTTCGGCGGAGAAATATATATATATATATATATATATATATATATATATATGCGCACACACACACATAGATATAAACGTATTCTCCGTTGAGATATTGCAGCCGCTGCTG
>NW_026609447.1:0-31745 GCF_029499605.1 Hyla sarda
ATGGGTGTAGTGAGTATCCCAGCTTCCAAAATCTCAAAAATATCCTTCATTTTTCAGAGGCTTTTTCAAAAATGAAAGAAGCGATCTGATTGGTTGCTATGGGCAACTCAGAAACTTTTCCTCTGGGCAGGTTTTGATAAATCTCCCTCTATGGGGGAGATTCATTAAGACCAGTGTAGAGGAAGAGTTGTGCAGTTGCCCATAGCAACCAGATTGCTTCTTTCATTTTTCACAATGCCTTTGCAAAATGAAAGAAGCGATCTGATTGGTTGCTATGGGCAACTCAGCATATTTTCCTGGAAAAGTTTCTGAGTTGCCCATAGCAACCAATCAGATTACTTCCTTCATTTTTCAGAGACTTTTTCAAAAATGAAAGAAGCGATCTGATTGGTTGCTATGGGCAACTCAGCAGCTTTCCCCATAGACCACAATGGGCCTACTGGTTTCAATGGGCAAAAAATCAGAGTTAATGCACTAGACACAGTTCTCTATACCATTAACCCCTTCCCGACCTATGACATACCTGTACGTCATGGGTGGCAAGGTGTTCCCGACCCATGACATACAGGTACGTCATGAACATTTTTGCCGCTACTCGCGGCATCCCGCAGCGCCCGGTAAGATGGTGGCTATCACTGATAGCCAGCCATCTTACCATGCGACCACGGGGGGTTTCATCCCCCACCCCCCCCCCCAGCGATCGCTGCTATCAGCTGGTCAACTCTGACTAGCTAATAGCAGCGTTTCGCTATCAGAATATTTAGCAGCGCGGTGTGTAAGTCCCGATCACGGGGATCGGGACACACACCGCTCTGCTAAGTGTCCCTTACCCATCCCCCGGCATCACTTACCCGACCATGCGGTGTCCCGAGTGGTCCCGTTGCGAGCGACGTCCTCCAGGCGGTCCCGGCGGCGCTGCGTCCCGGCGGCGCAGGTTGACCGCCAGATGAAGGGGCAGCCGACACGCCCCCTCAAAAAAAGCGCTATAGCAGAGCCAGAAATTGCCAAAGGCAGCGCTGCATCAGTCCCCCAAAAAATGTGAGTTCCTGGATTTAAATATCTATATTCAGGATGGCTGTTCGCATACTGCCAACTATTTTAAGGAGGTGAATGCAAACAGATACCTCGACTTTAACAGTTGCCATCTTAAATAATGGAAGAAGAACATTCCATTCGGTCAAATGAAAAGAATCCGAAGGAATTGTTCTTCCACACAAAAATACCTACAACAACTAGAGAACCTGGAGGATCGTTTTAAACAAAAAGGGTATCCCAAACCCCTTATACAAGGAGCACGCCAGAGAGTGGACGAATTAGAACAAAGTGCTTGCTTGAAAAATAATAAACAGGGTAATGCAGAGGGGGGTTATAATGATGAATTTGATTCTGTTTTTCTAACTAGGTATTACACTTCACACACCAATATTTTTTTATAATTTTTTTTTATTTTTTTTTTGTATAGGTAATATCACCAGCTCATATTATTGTGTCATGATTACTGGCACCATATGTAGTCCCCCAGTTATTCTTCTTTAGATGTTTTCCGTGTCCTGTGCAGTATCTCTCCCAGAAGTCCACTTGATGGCCCCCGTGGTGGTCTACACCCCGAAGTCATCAATTTTTACTCTAAGAGAGAGTGTGCAGCTGTTTCTGGAGACGGTCAACAATAACCTCTGCATGGTGGAATAATAGGTCACGATGTTTATCAGGATCAGTAGAAGCATCACCCACTCGATGATTATGATGGGGATTTCACGGATCTCGTCCCAGTCTTCATCATTATGGAATAATTCCTTTAATGTTTCATATCCAAAATAGAAAACTACACAGACAAAAGTCAGGCCACAGCAGGTGCATCTACTATGGTGGATGACTTTTTTTGCTCCTGGTAATTTATACATCTGGATGGACTGCCCAAGGTAGTATAAGGCTTCACATGTAATGGAAATTATCGTGCTGACAAAGTGTATCCTGGGATATTCTTCGGGGGACAATACATGCATAACAGCTGTGGAAAAACAGGAGGCCCACACAATGGCCAGCAGGATCCTCTGGATCAGGACCTGATGACCCCTGAACTCTTCAGTATGCATAACCATATACTTATAAATAAGAAAGGTTAGTACCAAAGTGCCAATGGACATCCCTATGAATCCAATTCTGAATAATATGCTTTCGGGAAAGACATTTCCCACGTCACTGTGAAGGAAAAGAAACCAATGTTATTATGGATATTTCCTCACTCCCAACCCATGAAATAAGAATCATGTGCTTGTTTATCTTACCTGATGCTCATCAGTGGCGAGGCTGCATGGCCGAGGACGACCGTCATGATGTAGCTGGTGGCAAGCCAGGCCGCACACCAAAACGCCAACAGGAGGGGGACGAACCCCAGTCCTTTTAGCTCCATTTCAGACAAGTAGAAGAAGAAGACGCTAATCTCACTATTCTCACTAATCGCACTGGAACTGACTGAAGGCTCGGGCGGCTGTCAGTGGGATGTCAGGCCTCCAGCTGTCTATGACATCACATGTGACATGTCAGAATGACTGCTTGTTTCTTTGAGCTGCCATGATTTAGTATCTGCTATAGACAGAACCTGATGTTTTTACTATGGACCTTACAGACCTCAGAACCCAAGTAATTAGTGCAGGGGCTCCATTTTGATCATCTCATATTTCACATTATTTGAGTTCCAGGGCTCAGATACATTTGCACCCTCTATAGCAGTGGTCTTCAAGCTGTGAACCCCCAACCGCTGCAGAACCACAACTCCCAGCATGCCGAGACAGCAACTTCGCATAAGGAAATAGTCTAATTAAACTTTTCTTATATATAGAATCCCTGAAATCTCCAATCTCTCCTTTTATTGGTTTATGATCTGTGTTACTTATTTGTTAAAAACAATGTTTCTGATTGTCTTCCCCCCACACACTTATGGGCTATCTCTTCAAACGACTTTATTTGACCTAAAGCGTATAATTGATTTACATAAATAAGCCCCTTTTCATCCAAAAGAGTGAATCTTTAATTTTAAGGAATTCTTTAAGTGCTTTATTCGACCATAATGAAGTAAAGTCAAATCTCCATGTGATTTTAAACATTTTTTAAGTTCCTCCCATACTTAATTATATAGATATGCATGGGTGTAGTGAGTATCCCAGCTTCCAAAATCTCAAAAATATCCTTATAACGACCCATTAGGGTATGTTCACACTACAGTGTGTGAATGGAATCTCCGCTCGCTGAATTCAGTGAGCGAAGATTCAGACTGGCAGCCGGCGGTGGCGGTAGGACCGGGCGGCACTGAGCCGTCACCATTGACAGCTATGCAGTGCTCGCGGACTTCCGTGCAAAGAATGAACATGTTCTTTCTTTGGGCGGAACAATTTCATTGGCGCTGAAATTCCGCAGTGTGAACGGCTCTCGCGGAAACCCATTCACATTAATGTTAAGTTCACACCGCGGAATTCGGCTCTCGGAGTTCCGCCCGTGGAATTCGGCTTGCGGAATTCCGCCCGTGGATTTCCGCGGGAATTCCGTAGTGTGAACATACCCTTAGAGAGAAAAAATAGGACTACATTTTCCCTCCTTCTCATAATAGTCTGCAATTTTAGTGCTAAAAAGTACCTAAAAAAAAAAAAAAAGTGCCCAACCCCCATCGTGCTCAGCTAACGTTAAAGAAACATATTTCATTCTCGTGCTTTCCTGCCCCAAAGTAGTGAATTTAATAAAGAAATAAGAGCTTGGAACCATTTTTCTGATATCCATACAGTATAGAAACATAGAATGTGTCGGCAGATAAGAACCAATTGGCCCATCTAGTCTGCCCAATAATCTGAATCCTATCAATAGTCCCTGGCCCTATCTTATATGAAGGATAGCCTTATGCCTATCCCATGCATGTTTAAACTCCTTCACTGTATTTGCAGCGACTAGTGTTGCTCACGAATATTCGCAATTCAAATTTTAATCGCGAATATAGCATATTCGCGAATTTGCAAATATTGCAAATATAGCACTATATATTCATAATTACGAATATTCGCTTTTTTTGCGCATATGTGAAAATTTGTGCGCATATGCGCAAATTTGCGAATATTGAGCCCTCCCTTCATTAATGGTATAGAGAACTGTGACTAGTGCATCAACTCTGTGATTTTTTGCCCAATAAAACCAATAGGCTAATTGTGGTCTATGGGGATCTCACTGCATGTAAGATAAGCAGGACCGTCTCGGCAGTACAGTGGGATGGGAAACCGTCACTGGTTCGAGTCCCAGGGTGGACAGTGTTACAGTGTTGTGGTTAAACTTTACTTTCCTGGAAAAGCTGCTGAGTTGCCCATAGCAACCAATCAAATTGCTTCTTTCATTTGTCAGAGGCCTATTCAAAAATGAAAGAAGCGATCTGATTGGTTGCTAAGTATATAGTAAACATTCATATATGTGGTCAATATATAGTATACATTCATATATATGGGGGTAAGTATATAGTATACATTCATATATATGGGGGTCAGTATATAGTATACATTCATATATGGGGTCAGTATATAGTATACATTCATATATATGGGGGTCAGTATATAGTATACATTCATATATATGGGGGTCAGTATATAGTATACATTCATATGTGTGGTCAGTATATAGTATACATTCATATATGGGGGTCAGTATATAGTATACATTCATATATATGGGGGTCAGTATATAGTATACATTCATATATATGGGGGTCAGTATATAGTATACATTCATATGTGTGGTCAGTATATAGTATACATTCATATATGGGGGTCAGTATATAGTATACATTCATATATATGGGGGTCAGTATATAGTATACATTCATATATATGGGGGTCAGTATATAGTATACATTCATATGTGTGGTCAGTATATAGTATACATTCATATATGGGGGTCAGTATATAGTATACATTCATATATATGGGGGTCAGTATATAGTATACATTCATATATATGGGGGTCAGTATATAGTAAACATTCATATATATGGGGGTCAGTATATAGTATACATTCATATATATGGGGGTCAGTATATAGTATACATTCATATATATGGGGTCAGTATAAAGTATACATTCATATATATGGGGGTCAGTATATAGTATACATTCATATATGGGGGTTAGTATATAGTATACATTCATATATATGGGGTCAGTATATAGTATACATTCATATATATGTGGTCAGTATATAGTATACATTCATATATATAGGGGTCAGTGTATAATATACATTCATATATGGGGGTCAGTATATAGTATACATTCATATATACGGGGGTCAGTATTTAGTATACATTCATATATATGTGGTCAGTATATAATATACATTCATATATATGGGGGTCAGTATATAGTATACATTCATATATATGGGGTTTCAGTATATAATATACATTCATATATATGGGGGTCAGTATATAGTATACATTCATATATATGGGGGTCAGTATATAATATACATTCATATATGGGGGTCAGTATATAGTATACATTCATATATACGGGGGTCAGTATATAGTATACATTCATATATATGTGGTCAGTATATAGTATACATTCATATATATGGGGGTCAGTATATAGCAGTGATTCCCAACCGCGGTGCCGCGGCACACGTGTGTGCCGTTCAGCACTGCCCGTGGTGCCGCTGGATTTTGCCGTGATTTTTTTTATTTTTTACTATTATTTTTTTTTAAATGTCCCGCCCCGGCCTGACGGCGCAGGGGGGAAGGGAAGTCTGCGTGCGCACTGCGCACACAGCGTCCCCCTCTATCTCCTGCGTTTCCTGTGTTCCCCTCCGTCCCCTGCGTCTGCCGCGTGACCCGTGTTCCCCTCCTTCCCCATCTGTTCCCTGTGTCCCCCGCATCCCCCTCCTTCACTCTCCGTCTCCTGTGTCCCCCTCCGTCCCCCTCTCCCTTGCGGCGCAGTGAGCCGGATATGGTGCCCTGGGGCGGAACGAGCTGCACCAGCGCCGTACTCCCGTGCCTCCTGTGGAACTGCAAGCTGTGCGGGCCGGCTTGCTTAAGGTACCGTACCCTTTCCACCCCTCTGTTCACCTTCTCAACCCTGTCTAAATCCCCCCACCGTCACCCAGGTCCACACTCTACCCCTCCCCCCCGACCCCGTCACTCATGTCCACCCCCCCTGTCAGCCACGTCTGCCTTGTTTACCTCCCTGTCCATCTCTATCACCCATGTCCACCCCCCCCTGTCAGCCATATCTGCCTTGTTTACCTCCCTGTCCATCTCTATCACCCATGTAATCCCTCCCTGTCACCCATGTAATCCCTCCATGTCACCCATGTAATCCCCCCCTGTCATCCATGTCCACCCTCCCTGTCACCCATGTCCACCCTCCAGTCACCCATGTGCACCCCCCCAGTCACCCATGTCCACCCCCCAAGTCACCCATGTCCACCCCCCCAGTCACCCATGTCCACCCCCCCTGTCACCCATGTCCACCCCCCCTGTCACCCATTTCCACCCTCCCTGTCACCCATTTCCACCCTCCTTGTCACCCATGTCCACCCTCCCTGTCACCCATATCCACCCCCCCAGTCACCCATGTCCACCCCCCCAGTCACCCATGTCCACCCCCCCAGTCACCCATGTCCACCCCCCCAGTCACCCATGTCCACCCCCCCGTCACCCATGTAATCCCTCCCTGTCACCCATGTAATCCCTCCCTGTCACCCATGTCCACCCCCTCAGTCACCCATGTCCACCCCCTCAGTCACCCATGTCCACCCCCTCAGTCACCCATGTAATCCCTCCCTGTCACCCATGTAATCCCTCCCTGTCACCCATATAATCCCTCCCCGTCACCCATGTTATCCCTCCCTGTCACCCATGTCCACCCCCCTGTCACCCATGTCCACCCCCCCTGTCACCCATATCCACCCCCCCTGTCACCCATGTCCACCCCCCCTATCACCCATGTCCACCCCCCCTGTCACCCATGTCCTTCCTCCCTGTCACCCATGTCCACCCTCCCTGTCACCCATGTCCACCCTCCCTGTCACCCATGTCCACCCTCCCTGTCACCCATGTAATCCCTCCCCCGTCACCCATGTAATCCCTCCCCCGTCACCCATGTAATCCCCCCCGTCACCCATGTCCACCCCCTGTCACCCATGTCCACCCCCACTCTGTCACCCATGTCCACCCTCCTGTTCACCCATCTGTCCCTTTGTTACCCCAGTCCACCCTTCTCTGTCACTCCTGTCCCTCTTTTACCCCCTTGTCCACCCCTCTGACCCCCTGTCTCCCCTCTCCACCCTCCTGTCACCCATGTCCACCCCCTGTCCACCCCTCTGTCACCCCTATGCCCCCGTCACCCATGTTCACTCTTCTACACCCATCTATCACCCTTGTACACCTCTCTACACCCCTCTGACACCCATTTACACTTCTCTACAACCCTCTGTCACCCATGTACACCCATCTGTCACCCATGTACACTCCTCTGTACCCCTCTGCCACCCATGTACACTCCTCTACACACCTGTCACCCATGTACACCCCTCTGTCACCCATGTCCACCCCCCCTGTCACCCATGTCCACCCCCTCAGTCACCCATGTCCACCCCTCAGTCACCCATGTAATCCCTCCCTGTCACCCATGTAATCCCTCCCTGTCACCCATGTAATCCCTCCCTGTCACCCATGTAATCCCTCCCTGTCACCCATGTAATCCCTCCCTGTCACCCATGTAATCCCTCCCTGTCACCCATGTCCACCCTCCCTGTCACCCATGTCCACCCTCCCTGTCACCCATGTCCACCCTCCCTGTCACCCATGTCCACCCTCCCTGTCACCCATGTCCACCCTCCCTGTCACCCATGTAATCCCTCCCCCGTCACCCATGTAATCCCTCCCCCGTCACCCATGTAATCCCTCCCCCGTCACCCATGTAATCCTCCCCGTCACCCATGTCCACCCCCCGTCACCCATGTCCACCCCCACTCTGTCACCCATGTCCACCCTCCTGTTCACCCATCTGTCCCTTTGTTACCCCAGTCCACCCCTCTGTCACTCCTGTCCCTCTATTACCCCCTTGTCCACCCCTCTGACCCCCTGTCTCCCCTCTCCACCCTCCTGTCACCCATGTCCACCCCCTGTCCACCCCTCTGTCACCCCTATGCCCCCGTCACCCATGTTCACTCTTCTACACCCATCTATCACCCTTGTACACCTCTCTACACCCCTCTGACACCCATTTACACTTCTCTACAACCCTCTGTCACCCATGTACACCCATCTGTCACCCATGTACACTCCTCTGTACCCCTCTGCCACCCATGTACACTCCTCTACACACCTGTCACCCATGTACACCCCTCTGTCACCCATGTCCACCCCCCCTGTCACCCATGTCCACCCCCTCAGTCACCCATGTCCACCCCTCAGTCACCCATGTAATCCCTCCCTGTCACCCATGTAATCCCTCCCTGTCACCCATGTAATCCCTCCCTGTCACCCATGTAATCCCTCCCTGTCACCCATGTAATCCCTCCCTGTCACCCATGTAATCCCTCCCTGTCACCCATGTAATCCCTCCCTGTCACCCATGTCCAACGCCCCTGTCACCCATGTCCACCCTCCCTGTCACCCATGTCCACCCTCCCTGTCACCCATGTCCACCCTCCCTGTCACCCATGTCCACCCTCCCTGTCACCCATGTCCACCCTCCCTGTCACCCATGTAATCCCTCCCCCGTCACCCATGTAATCCCTCCCCCGTCACCCATGTAATCCCTCCCCCGTCACCCATGTAATCCTCCCCGTCACCCATGTCCACCCCCCGTCACCCATGTCCACCCCCACTCTGTCACCCATGTCCACCCTCCTGTTCACCCATCTGTCCCTTTGTTACCCCAGTCCACCCCTCTGTCACTCCTGTCCCTCTATTACCCCCTTGTCCACCCCTCTGACCCCCTGTCTCCCCTCTCCACCCTCCTGTCACCCATGTCCACCCCCTGTCCACCCCTCTGTCACCCCTATGCCCCCGTCACCCATGTTCACTCTTCTACACCCATCTATCACCCTTGTACACCTCTCTACACCCCTGTCACCCATTTACACTTCTCTACAACCCTCTGTCACCCATGTACACCCATCTGTCACCCATGTACACTCCTCTATACCCCTCTGTCACCCATGTACACTCCTCTACACCCCTCTGTCACTCATGTACACTCCTCTACACCCCTCTGTCACCCATGTACACTCATAGGCGTGCGCACAGGGTGTGCCGGGTGTGGAGCAAAAGGGGCAGCTGCACCGGGCCCTGTAATTCCTGGGGGCCCAAAAGCAGCTCTCCCCTTTTGCCCCATAAAGCTGATAAAGGCTGGCGGGCCAGGCGTCAGGGGCCCGGCCAAAATGTTAGTAGGAGTGGGCGGGGGGGCGGGTTTGCGCCGCACGCTACCTTTTTATGTTCGCCGCCGCCGTCACTCATTCCCAGGCAGCCAGTACCGCAATGGCTGTCTGGGAGATGGTCACGTGACGTGACGTGTGGTGCAACGTCACGGGCGGCATCATAGAGAAGAGCGGAGCATAGAGAGTCTCCCGCTCCTCTCAGTCCCCACACGGCCGCTTCCAGGATCAAGGCCGCAGCAAGGGACCCACCGCCGGGGGTATCCTCCCCTCACTTGCATAATCTGATAATCCCCTCCCCCGTACGTATCCTGTACTGATCCTGAGTTATATCCTGTATTATTCTAAAGAGCTGTACTCACTATTCTGCTGGTGAGGTCACTATGTACATATATTACATTACTTATCCTGTACTGATCCTGAGTTATATCCTGTATTATTCTAAAGAGCTGTACTCACTATTCTGCTGGTGAGGTCACTGTGTACATACATTACTTATCCTGTACTGATCCTGAGTTATATCCTGTAAATCTTTTATTAGAAAAATACAAATCATAACAAAACATAAACCAGCACAACTTTGCCATAACGGAAAACAACAACATGAAATAACATAAACCCAAACTTTACATTTAAATAAAAGAACAAAAATCCTGCCTAACCGGCTAGCCCAGCTTTCCTACTAGAACTAGAAATATTATAACTACACCTTTCATAGCCAAACAACACACTCATAAGAAACATAAATATAGCACTATTTCGCTTTAACTCAAAACACCCAAACTCGGGAAAAATCATACATTACAAATAGAAAACACAACAAGCACTCACACTGCACACCATGTTTTTTTTTTTAAATAATAATAATAATTATAATAATAATAACAACACTATACCACACTCACACATGCACACATATATATCCATATATTAACTACATTTAACCAAGAAACCAAAAATAAATAAATAAATAAATTAAATTCAACTCAAAATACCCAAACTCGGGAAAATATCACAGAAAACACAATACACACATGCTTACACACATCTTTACTACATACTACATATATAAACCAAAGAAAATAAATCCACAACGGGATACTAAAGAAACATTACTACAAAAACAAAACTGGTTCGACTGCCATGTCTATCTCTACTATAAATACTATATACTTAAAAAAAAAAAAAAAAAAAATTTTTTTTTATAACATAACATTATACATACTATATACATAACTAACTATATACACTACTATGTACAATACTATACACAAACTATATACACCTGTAAATAAACATAAAACACACCTACAAATATAAAAGAACATTCTACAGTAAACTGACCCTTCACCCACACCACCCGCCCTCCTGTACATGGGTCAGAGTTTTTTCCATACAGTTCATAGTCCTCAATGTCCAGTCCACAACTGACCCATGCCAGGTCCACCAAAAGAAAAGACCACCACCACCCACAAATATACCCTCCCAACCTAGAACTCCTCCCAACCAACTTAACCATTACCAGCTTTAACATACATAAGCAAACAATACAACCCACTTTAGGCCCAAGTTCGGTGCCTGTAAGCCCTTCATAACCATAGCATCTGAAAACAAAACAAAAAGCTAGGGTGCACATGCATTAGCCCACCACCAGGAAGAAGGAAGGCAATCCTGATACATACAAAATGTATATTCTTTCCCTAACTGCACCCTACCTCTCACCCTACCATTATCCCTAAAGATAAACTGACCCTAGTTGACTCCAGCCGATGGAAGCGCCCACCCGGTTGTAGACCCTTATATTAAAGGGACAATGAAGCAGGAAATGGTCCATGCTTTCCAGCATGTCCCCGCACTCTTCTCGGGGACATCCCCGGTCATCAGATCTCCTGCACTTCAAATTGTCCCTCACATATAGCTTCCCCTGAAAGCAGCGCCAGGCCAAGTCCCAAAACTTCTGGGGGATCCTTTTCATATTTAAGAGATACAACCCCACCCTCAGATCCCGACCTGTGCAGTCCCTGAGCGCCAGAGGCTTCTGGAAGTGGGTCAACAGAACCCGTTTGTCAAGGAACTGCCTTGACTGGGTCCTGATCTCCCACACTCCCAGACCCCACCGACGTATCGCCTTCAGAGTCGGGGTAGCGTAAGCCGGAAGATGCCCATGGGGCGTACGGAGGTCCTTCACTTGCCCTCCTGTCTCCCATTCCTGGAAGAAAGGCCGAAACCATTCCCTGCAGGAGAGTACCCACGGAGGAGCCCTCTCTGACCAGAGGTTTGAAATGTTAGCTTTCAAGAAGGTGTTTGTTAAGAACACCACAGGGTTTACCATAGATAAACCCCCTAGTCTCCTTGTGCGGTACGGAACCTCTCTCTTGACTAGGTTCATCCTGTTCCCCCATAACAGTTGGAAAAACAGGCTGTAGATCCTAGTGTAGTAGGCATCTGGCAAGATACATACACTGCCAAGATAGATAAACAAGGGGAGCAGGATACGATTTGATCAGGTGTACCCTTTCCCTGAGGGTCATAGACCAACCCTTCCACTGATCCACCCTATGAGTGGCATCCTGTAGCTTACCATCCCAGTTTTTGGTGGGATAATCATCCTGGCCGAATGTGATGCCCTGAATTTTTGCTGAGTCTTGGGGCCCTGGGAGGGTGTCCGGGAGATCAAAAGTGGGATCTCCCCCTCCCAGCCAGAGACTTTCACACTTATCCCGGTTGATCTTAGACCCGGATGCCTCCGAGTAGCGTTCCACCTCCGACATCACCACATCGACCTCCTCTCTCGAGGAAACGAAAATGGTGACATCATCAGCGTACGCCACCACTCTCTGGGCGACATCCAGTTCCGCCAGACTCATCCCGACTCCCGCCAACGGCCCACAATCTACCCTCCGGACGTAGGGATCAATTGCGAACACGTATAAAAGCGGGCTCAAAGGACAACCCTGACGGACTCCGGACCCCACCTCAAAAGAGCGGCCAGACCACCCGTTCACCAGCGGGAAACTCTCTGCCCCTGCATATAAGGTCTTAAGCCAATTAATAAAAGCACACGGTAAGCCATATCTCAGGAGGACGGACCAGAGGTACTCGTGGTTCACCCGATCAAATGCTTTGGCCTGATCCAGGGACAGCAAGTACCCCTTCCAGAGACCTGCACTACTCCGCTCCACTGCCTCCCGGACACCGAGAACAGCACTTAAGGTGCTTTGGCCTGGAACAGAGCAGTGCTGGGCCCCCGAAAGGAGCCGGGGTGCAAACTTCACCAGCCGATTAAACAGTATCTCTGCCAGAAGCTTCCTGTCCGTATTGAGAAGAGCTATGGGCCTCCAATTCTCAATATGGCTGGGATCTTTACCCTTTGAGAGAAGAATCAGGGCTGACCTCCTCATTGACTTCGGCAGAGTGCCCGAGGAGAGACACTCATTGAATACCTCAGTCAAGAGGGGAGCTAAAGACTCCTTAAAGGTCTTGTACCACTCGGATGTTAAGCCATCCGGACCTGGTGACTTTTTGGGGGCAAGCCCCTCAATCGCCAGTCTCACTTCCTCTTCCCTGATTTTTTTTGCCAAAACATCAAGAGAGGGGTCTACCCCTGGCTCAGGAATGGTTTCAGCCAGGAAAGCCGACATCCCGTCTCGATCTAGATCCTTCCTTCCCAAGAGATGCGAGTAGAAGGATCTGACGACCTCCAAGATCCCTGATCTGGACCGATTCAGAGATCCTGTACTATCAATCAGTCCTGAAATGACTTTACTACTCACTGACATCTTACAGTTTCTGTAAGGGTCGGGCGAGCGGTACTTCCCGAAATCCCTCTCAAAAACCAAAGATGCGTGCCTATCGTACTGACACCTCATCAGCAAGGACTTCACTCTGGAGATATCCTCCCGGCTACCTCCAGTCGAGACGAGAAGCTCGAGTTTCCTCCTCAGTCCCTGATACAGGCGATACCTATTCAGGGACCTGAGGCTCGAGAGCTGGCGGAAGAACCCCGCAACCCGCTTCTTGAATATCTCCCACCACTCTGACTTACTACTACATAGGCCCAGTAAAGGTACCTGACTCTGAAGAAAATCCTCAAAGGACTGTCTTACCTCTGCTTCCTCCAGGAGGGACGAATTCAGCTTCCAATAACCTTTACCCATCCGAGGGGTCTCTGAAACATTCAGGGAAAACAAAATCATACAGTGATCGGAGAACTCCACCTCAACCACGGACACTGCAGAAGAGACAGCTTCCTCCTTCAAATAAAACCTGTCTATTCTAGACCTGCAGCTACCTCGATGATAGGTGAAACCCGCGTGGCCTGAGGGGCTCCGGATGTGGGCGTCCTCTAGGCGAGCTACCCTAACTATGCTATTGAGAGCTATGCTATCATAAGCCAACCGATCATTGGAGCCTCTCCTATCTTGGGACCTTTTGACAGTATTGAAATCCCCTCCAAAGATCACCTGTCGGCTTGTAAAAAGAAAGGGCTTAATCCTCATAAAGAGATCTTTGCGGCCCCACTTGGTTTGTGGGGCGTAGATGTTAATAAGCTGGAGCTCTTGCCCCTTCATGAGGACATCTAAGATCAGGCACCTCCCCATTTCTAACTCAATAACCCGTCTGCATTCAACAGGAGCGGTAAAAAGGACCGCCACCCCACTATACGGCTCAGCCGCAAGAGACCAGTGGGAGGGGCCACGCCTCCACTCTCTCCTGGCTTTTACCAGAGAGGCAAGATCTGACAACCTGGTCTCCTGCAGATACAAAATATCGGCTTCAACACGGCCGAGAAAATCAAAGGCTGCGAATCTAGCCGTATCAGACTTTATACTGGCACAGTTAATAGATGCCAGTGTCAATGGGGTGAGTGCCGCCATCATGGGTGATTGAGATAGACGGCCCTAACCCCCTCATTTTTGTTTCTTCTTTACCCCCTCATCCCCAGATGAGGAGGCTTCCTTGTCTTTGGACCGTTTTTTTGATTCTGACTGGTCCATTTTATAATCCCCATCTCCGCCTGGCTCCGATTTGGCCCCATCCCCTGCGGAAATTGCCCCATCAGGACAGGGCCCAGTTCCCCCTGGAGGCTCCCCCACTTCAGGCACCCCATCCCTGACCCCCCCCCTTCAAGGAGGGGGAGGAGATGTCTTCAAGGACAGAGTACCGGTTAGACAGATCAATCAGAGGGGGGGCAGGTAAGCTTCCGCTTGGGACCTGGTCCGCAGCACGGGGACTAGAGGGCTCCGACCTCTTCTTTCTCCCTTTACTGCCCTTCTTTTTTGGCCTCTCTTCACCCTCCTCATCCACACTTTCACAGTGGGAGGAATCGGAAAGATCGGCCTTGCTGCCCTCTTCTTTACAGATTCTCCCCATTTCCTCTTCCAGCACATTCTCCCCCAGGGTCTCAGCAGTTTCAGGACTAACCTCAGGAGCAGGGCCAGAAGCTACCCCTGCCACATGGGAACTCTCCAGTTCCCTGCTCCTTCTCCGATTAGCCTCCCGCCTCAGCCTGGCGGGACTTTTCCTCTTCACTGACCCTGTTGCACCTTCACCCGCACCCGTGCCCTCCCCAGCTGAGGCAACGTTACTGCTCTCCCCAGCCAAGGTGACCGTCGCACGGGCAAAGGCGCTAGGACAACGGCTGAAAGGGTGTCCTAAGACACCACACAGATGACACCTGATCTGCCTACAGGATGCGGCAAGATGACCTACCCCACCGCACAGTGCACAGACCTGCACGGTACAGGCTGCGCTAAAGTGAGTGGGGCTGCCACACCTGTGACAGACCTTGGGCTGCCCCTGGTAGAAAACTTGGATTCTGTCTCTCCCAAGAAAAGCAGCTGATGGGATGTGGGCAACAGTGCTCCCCGAACGCTTCAGTTTGACGGAAAACGTCCAGGCCCCAGACCAGATCCCATGTTCGTCATAGTTCTTTTTTGGCATGTCCGTCACATCCCCATATCGGCTAAGCCAGGTCATAATGTCATAGCAAGATAGTGACTCGTTACGTGTCAAAACGGTCACTTTCTTGGCCAGATTCTGACGGGATATCGCCTTTACGGCGAAATCCCGCCAGCCGGGCTCGCTTTTCACCACCTCATAATTCGACCAGAAAAGTTCCAGACCCTCTGGCCGAACAAAGCTGATGTCAAACTCGGAAGTACCATAGGGGTGGATCAGGGCAAAGATGTCACTTGCCCTGAATTCCATCCGGAGGAGGAGCTCAACCACCTTACCCCGAGGCGGACGCGCATCTTCGCCCCTCCACACTAAACGGACCACATTCCTACGGCCACTTTCCTGGCCGGATGTCGGGAGGGACCAGACCACCTCCCCGTTTTGTTCTCGGAAGGCGCCTAAGCCATGTCTTTCTATCCAAAAAGACAGGTCAACCTCACCCCTCCCCTCTACATGGATTGACCTGTCTCCCCTACGTAGAGCCTCCAGGAGGCGCTGTTGCAAGTGACCCCCAGAGCCAGACGGAGATGGGGATCCCCCTGATCCCCCGGCAGTGACGCTGGCATAGCTTCTCTGAGAAGCAGCCACTACCGGGGGGGCAGTCGAACCAGGAACTGACCCAGAGGCCAAACCTGGACCCTTATTCTTAACAGCCATAACACCTCTCTCTGTCATTCCACTACCACTCCTCACCTGTATTTCACTAGCACCCCTCTCTTGGACTACACTTGCACCCCTCTCTTGCACTCCTCTAGCACCCCTCTCTTGCACACTACTTGCACCCCTCTCTTGCACACTACTTGCACCCCCCTCTTGCACACTACTTGCACCCCCCTCATCAACACTGCTACCACAACTCCTCCCATGCACACCACTATAACTCACATTCTGCACATTACCATTTTTATTCACATTTTTCCTTTCACTTTCACTCTTGCGTTCACTCTCCCTTGGAGTGTTACAGACTGGGCTGGCTGGGTCTTTTGCTTCATGTTTAAGGGTTGCCGGTTTCAGGATTGGTGCTGCATAGTTCTTTCTTCCTGTGTCTTTGGGTGCAGACACAGGCTCCGCCTCTGAAATGGGTGGCCACTCCCCCTCACAAAAAGACTGTCCCTCCGGACTAACTCCCGCTACAGCTGATGTGCAGGGAACCTCCCACTTTATAGCGGAGTGCCCCCTGGCGCCAGAACCAGTATCAACCACGCCACCTAGGGGACCGCCCCCTGAACCAACAAGGTCCAGCGCCCGGACACTCCCCCCCCCCCCCTCACAGGAGAGTGCCCTGCGGTGCCAGGACCTGTACCGCCCACTTCAACCAGGGGACCGCCCCCCGAACGGGTGAATCTGCCGCCATTTTCCGGTGCCTGGACACCCTCCCCCCTCACAGGAGGGTGCCCTTTTTTTTCTATAGCACCCGCGGCCATTTTGGGTGCGCTACTGTATCCCCCATGCTGGCCCCGCTCCACTACAGAAACGGGGTCTGGCAGATTGGGGGACCCAGCACCCTTTTCAGCCGACCCAGACTGCTGGAAGGGAGAAAAGACAAACTTAACTCCTTGTGTCTTCTTCCTCTTCTTGCCCTTTCCTTTCTTCTTCTTCTTTCCCTTCTCCTCTGGGCCCAAATCATCCCCGAAGGAAAAGTTTTCCAGACGGGTGGGGGACTCCTGCATAACAATTGCCCGCAGGAGACCCCCATCTGCCAAGCCGCTTCCATCACTGCAGTCACTGCCGTCATCATCATCATCATCCTCCTCACTGGAGGGAGGTAAGGCCACCTGAGCCGGGTTTACATAGTCCTCACTGAGGGTAAGTGGGGGGTCTGGGGTAACAGTAGTGGTGGTACACACAGGTCCAGTATCCATATCCCCCTCACTCTAATCCCCCTCCTCACCTCCCTCCATCTCTTCCTCCTCACTCTGGCAGTCATCTTGGTTACTCACTTGTCCTGAGACCTTCATGCTGGAGAAACGATCCTTGTTCACAAGTCTCTCGCTGAGTATACCACCTCCCTCCACAATGTCCGATCTCAGCCTAACAATCTCATCCACCTGTTTCTTCAGAGCTCTCACCTTGGTGGAAAATGCTGCCCTCTTGGTCTTTGCTGCATTGTTTGCTTGGTAGCTGGAGGGGCAAGCTGTGCATAACTAGCTTGCCCCCTGACTGGTGAGCAGTTAAGGGGTTAAGAAATATACAGGCAATGTTTTTTAGCCCCCTCCCCCGCCTGTAAAAACTTGTTGCTAACTATAGTGGTATGTCCCATGGGTGGGGGGGAAGGAGTGCACCAATCAGGGGTCTAATAGTTTCCCGGGCTTTCAGGGGCCCTCCCCTGGGTATTTATAGCTGTGGTGCCTCCCTTTCCCCCTCAATCTGCCCAGGACCCGGAGTTTTGACTGCTGGCTGGTATGTGTCTGCCCCTTATTTGTGGCCTGGATGGAGCAGATGGGTGAGGGCTGGCATGCTCCCTTGTGGCTGAGCTGGCCTCCCCTCCTGTTGCACCCTTGGCGGGTTCAGGAGGCTGGCGGACCTCTTATCAGTCCTGCCCTCCTTTCCCACTGTAATCCCTTTGAGCCCTGTCCCGTTCTTTTGCCCTCTCCCCTGCCTGTACTTTGATCCCTCTCTCCTGGGTGCTCCTGGAGCAGGCTCTGATTACCTACTTGCCCCGTCCGTCTCTTTTTTCCCCCCTGTTGCGGTCCCCTTCGTCTGCCTCCCCCCCCCTGTTGCGGTCCTTACCATAACCCCCCCTCCCGCCTGTTTGTCCCCTACGCTCTGGAGGTGGCGGCCCCTGGGTGGCTGCTGCTGTTTTAACCCCCTTTAACGTTTGCGCAAATGGACGTTTATTAACGTCCATTTGCGCGTCCCCAGCTATAATCCGCGCTCACATAGTGAGCGCGCATTATAGCTGTTGGGTCCCAGTTGCTATTAGCGACCAGGACCCCTGATAATGCCGGACATCGCCGATCTGGCAGATGTCCGGCATCACCTTTTCAGACGCGGCGATCAAAGTCATCGCCGCGTCTGAAAATGTAATTGAACGCATCCCGGCTGCTCAGCGGGCTGATTGGGACCATCGCGATAAAATCGCGATGTCCCGATCAGCTGGGACGCAGCAGGAGGGTCACTCACCTGCCTCCTGCGCGTCCGCTCCTCAATTGATTGCTCCAAGCCTGAAATTCAGGCTTGAGCAATCAATCATTGATAACACCGATCATTGCCATGTTACTACATGGCAAGTGATCGGTGTCAGGTTCAGTGTGTGCAGTGTTATAGCTCCTAGGGGAGCTATAGCATTGCAAAAAAAAAAAAAAAACTGTTGAAGTATTTGAATAGTTAAGTTAATAAAGATCTTTTAACCCTTGCAATTTTACACGTTTGATCACCCCCCTTTTCCACATCATAAAATAAAATAAAAAATAAAAATTAATAATAAAAAAAAAAAAGAAAAAGAAAAGAAAAGAAAAATACCATAATAGTAATGATAAAAAATTAAAATCTATAAATAAAATAATAATACATAAAATACTGTATATTACAACAACATACACGTGTGGTATCGCCACGTGCCTACATGTCCGTAGTATAAAAAAATAAATAAATTAATTAATAAATATAGTCATTTAAGGCGCTCCGTCTATGGCGTACGTGTATAATATAAAAAAAAAAAAAAAAAAAAACCATTACAAATTTATTAATTAATGAATAAAATACATAAATAAGTAATATTACTTGAATAAATAAATTTCACAGTCCAAAATAGCGTATTTTTGACCCCTTTTTATACCGTAAATATGAAAAACTGCGATCTCAAACTCTGATCGAAACGACAATGGTACTGCGGACAGCTTCAGATCACAACGCCAACTATATGAGCACTCATACCGTCCCCACTCCATTGCCCGGCTCCTTACCCCCACCACACTAGCACTCCCCCCCTGCCCACTGCTGCTGCTGCCCCTCCCCCTTTTTCCTCGTGCTCTTCCAGTGCTCCCCATGGTTCTTGCATCCATTGCGCCCCCCCCACGCCTCCCCATCACCTCTCTGCCCCGAGTTCCCAACCCCCCCCCCTTCCCCCACTGCTGCCACTGCTGTCCTCCTTCCTCCTGCCTCTCCAATGCCCCCCGTGGAGGGGTAGGGAGTGCTCCCCTGATTTCGTGTTGCTCTTCCCCCCTCTGGGGCCGGATGGGGGCATAGACGTATTTGTCGCCGCTCTCGCTCTGGTCCTGGGGGGCGGCACAGGCGGTGTTTTTTGGGCCTTCTGTTCACCTGCGGGGAGTAGGTGTTTCGGTTCTTCCCGCAGGGTTCTCCCTCGGAGTCCTCTACTGCTGTTTTCCCGGCGTGGTTTCCGGCGCCGTTCCGTGCGGCGGCCGAGTGCCCGCGACCCGGCGGTCTCCAGCGTGCCTTGTCCCACGCCTGCGGCGGTGGTGAAGTGGTTCCTCCCTCTGTTGTGCTTCTCCATTTTCTGGAATTGGTGAGTCTTCTGATGTGGGGCTTTGCCCCTTCCCTGGTTTGTGTGCTTATTGCTACGTCTGTGTAGTGTTCGTCCTTTTGTTCCCGTGTGTTTGTTGAGTTTGGGTCTCGGATATGGGTGTATATCTGTGTTGGTCTCTGGTTGTGAGTTGGGTACGTCTCTTCTTGACGGGGTGCTTTGGTAGGGTATCATTTTCTGCGGTGCGCGCTTGGGTGTGTGGTCTTTTGGCCTTACGCTCTAGGTGGCCGGGGTTTTGCTGACTTAGCTCCCGTAGGCATGTTCCTTTTCCTGAATCGGTGGCTGCCACCCAGTCACGGTTTTGTTTCTTTGGGTTTTCTCCCCCTTTGTTTGGTTTATCTCTCCATCTTAAGTTGTAGTCTCTCTCCGCTGCTCCATTGTCCTAGTATATTTGTCTGCTGTTTTTTCCTGTTTCGCCCAATCTCATGTAGGCATGGGACTCCTGTATGTCGTGCTGGGTGCTTTGGCTGATGTGGCGGAGGGTAGGTTTCGCTTGAGTCTCTGGGGGTAGGTTTTGCTTGTGTCTCCGTTTGTCTTGCCTGTGTGGTTTCTTCTGTTCGTGGTGGTATTCCGGAGGGTGATTCTCCTGTGCTCTACACTTGTTGGGGTGTGGTTTGTTGCTGCAAGGCTGACATGCAAATTTGTGAAGCGTCCATATTTTGTGCTCGCTTCGGCAGCATGTATGTTAAAATTGGAACGATTTTGAGGAGATTAGCATGTCTTCCGCATGCCTTGTTGGCCTTGGTTTGCTGCTTTCCTATGGTCAGGGAGTAATTGCGTTTTCTCTGTTTTGGTTTCTTCAGGGCTCGCTATGTGCCCCGGTTCCGGTCCTTGCTGGTTTACTGAATGTTCCACGTGGAATGTGGTTCAGGGCGGAGTTTTTTCCTGCAGGTTGTCTCTGGCCGCCGAGGGTGTGTGGTATCTGTGCCCCCGCATATGTGCCCCTGGTGCACTAAGGGCTGACGTTCCGGTTGGTTGGGTTTTTTTCAGGCGTGATGCAGTGGACAGGCCTGCTTTCAGTCCCCCGTTGCAGCTCATGGAGAGCTCGCTCTGTTCCCGGGTGTGGCTGGTTTGGTTGGTTGTTGGTGTGGTGTTTTGGTTTTCCAGTGGTGCTGCAGGGTGGTTTACTACTGGGTGTCTTGGTAGTCAGTGGGTTTCTGCCATGCTTGGGTTTTTTGTTTGTGCTTTTTCCTTTGGTGTTGGTTGTGGGACTTTGGGTGCTTGCTTCAGCAGTTCATGTTCTAGGATTGTAACGGTACTGTGTGGGTTGGCGTGGCCCCTGTGCTTGATTGCGCTATAATTTGGTGATGCTTTTCTTTTTTGGGTGTGATTTGAGTGATCGGGGGCGTTTTGTCGGTCTGACATTTGGGGCGTTGTCACTGTTATTATTTCTTTCTTTCGGCTTTCTTCCTGCGCTCGGCTTGTTGCACCTAGTGCTTCGCTGTTTGGAGATAAGGTTTATTTTGCGGCTGTACTCCCTGGGGTCGGTATTGGGTGTTGACGCTTTGTCCCGTTCTCTGGCAGTGGTTCCGGAGGTTGCTCCCTCGGGTGGAGTCGGAAGGTTTGCTCATGTGGCTGTGGAATGGGAGACCACCTCGGGTTCGGGTCCCGGGGTAGGACTGAGTGATACAGTTGTGGTTAAATTTTCGGCCTGTGGGTCATCGTGGAGATTGGTGTATTTCTTGGTCCGCTTTAGTGGCTCCTGCGACTTGGTCGCACTCACGGTGAGGCGCTTGCGAGTAGTTGGGGTTGGTGTGGAGGCCGGGATGTCTACAGTCAAGGAGGGTCCCGAAGGTTCCAAGTGTGTCTGTGGATAGGGGTTTTGTTTTTTGTACCTACAAGGTTCTGCTGTTTGACTTCCTATTTCGTTTTGATAGGCTGTGATAAAATAAGTTAACTGCTGTGTCTCCTATCCAAGGACGTTCGAGATTTGGGCTGTATTCTGCATGTATCCAATTAACATTCTTAGTATGTGACGCTGGGTATCTTCACCTGTTCATGTGAATCACCTACTACTCAGTGCAAAAAAAAAAAAAAGGGTGCTTTCCCACTGTGCTGCGATCCAGTGGGGTGAGGTTGCCGCATGACGGGGGGTGATTTTTCTTTTCTGCTTTGCGGTTGGTGGGATGTTGGTGTATACCTAGGGGCTGGGCCCGTGAGCGGGTGGCCTTGCTGTCGGCGACCATTTTTTCCTATCAGTTTTTGGGTCGCTTGGTGGCGGCTGTGGGTCGGATTTTTGGTTGTCGCTTTTGCGTCGTTTTTTCTGATCCGAGGTTTTGCGCTGGCTTTTTTCGGGGCTAGGTGGATGGGGCACTTTCTTTCTCCTCGTCTCCTTCCATGACACTTGGGTGTCTGATGTGTTTTTTGGGTGCCTATTTTGTGCGTTTTCAGGTCCGTCGGTCCGAGATTGCTTAGGCGATCTGGGACACACAGCTTGTGCTGCATGAGGGTCCACGAATGACTGTTTTTTCCTGTTGTCGTCCTATTGTTGATTGGACTGCGGTGGGGGCCTCCCCCCCCACCTCTTTTTCTTTTATGCTCCCCGCCCTCGATTGTCTGTTTTGGGTTTTGGCTTCTCTTTGTAGGAGGGGGTGTTGTGAGTTTGGGATTCGCTCTCTTTTTGTGTCGGTGTCGGCGGAGAGGGCTCAGTTTCCGGAGAGGGTAGCGCAGCGCGTGGGGCGCGGGCGATCTGCTTGTTGCGTTGCTATTTTCGCCCAGTTTGATGTTTCCCACATGTGTTTTTGTTTTGCGAGCGGCTTTCCGCAAGGTGGTGCGAGTGCTGCGGCACTCTTCGGTGTATGGGCGAGAAATGAGAAATGAGTTCACACAAGAGTTAGTGAATACAAAAAAAATAAAAATTACAAAAAATAAAATAAAATGCAAAAACATAGGACCTGGCGGCAGGTACCTCGGATTTCCTGGAGAGGTTATGTGTTGGGCGACTTTCCTGGAGAGGAAATGTGTTGGGCGACTTTCCTGGAGAGGAAATGTGTTGGGCGACTTTCCTGGAGAGGAAATGTGTTGGGCGACTTTCCTGGAGAGGAAATGTGTTGGGTGTGTTCGGGGGGCTGAGTTGGCCCCAGGTGTTGGCTATCCAGTATCTCTTGGGTGGACGGTGAAGACGGTGAAAGCGGGGTCAACCCGGGGTAGACCTCCACACAGGACAGTGTGGCAGCACCTCTTGGGTTGGCAAGAAGCCAATCGGTGTCTTTGTTACAGTTAAATTGTTATTTATATAAGTAATTTTATAAATAAAGCTGTGGCCGATCCCCACCCACGGAAAAGTTGAATTGTTGTTGTGTCAGTTATTATTTAATTAATTATTGTAGTAAGGGGGAGGGGTAGTTATAGCCAGCTCGGAGCTAATTGGGTCTCAACAGTCTGGAGGGGCAAGCTGTGCATAACTAGCTTGCCCCCTGACTGGTGAGCAGTTAAGGGGTTAAGAAATATACAGGCAATGTTTTTTAGCCCCCTCCCCCGCCTGTAAAAACTTGTTGCTAACTATAGTGGTATGTCCCATGGGTGGGGGGGAAGGAGTGCACCAATCAGGGGTCTAATAGTTTCCCGGGCTTTCAAAGGCCCTCCCCTGGGTATTTATAGCTGTGGTGCCTCCCTTCCCCCCTCAATCTGCCCAGGACCCGGAGTTTTGCCCTCCCTCCCTCCCTTTTTGTATCTCTGTTTATTGTAAGTCACAGCTTGGCGGTAAGAAGACGGTGAAAGCGGGGTCAACCCGGGGTAGACCTCCACACAGGATAGTGTGGCAGCACCTCTCGGGTTGGCAAGAAGCCAATCGGTGTCTTTGTTACAGTTAAATTGTTATTTATATAAGTAATTTTATAAATAAAGCTGTGGCCGATCCCCACCCACGGAAAAGTTGAATTGTTGTTGTGTCAGTTATTATTTAATTAATTATTGTAGTAAGGGGGAGGGGTAGTTATAGCCTGCTCGGAGCTAATTGGGTCTCAACAGTCTTGCAAACTTCAGCTCCTCTCTGAGGCCTCTTAGTTGTTTTCCGAGCTGTTCATACTGAGCCATCTTGGCCTGGATTTTGGACCCAAAGCTGGCCAGGGATTCTTTGGGCCCCTTTACCCCCCATTGCTGGGGTTCTGAGGAAACAGGCTGGATATGGGGATATGATAAACGTATATAAGTATATTAATGGCCCATACAAAAAATATGGAGAAAAACTGTTCCAGGTTAAACCCCCCCAAAGGACGAGGGGGCACTCCCTCCGTCTGGAAAAGAAAAGGTTTAGTCTAAAGGGGCGGCACGCCTTCTTTACCGTGAGGACTGTGAATTTATGGAACGGTCTACCTCAGGAACTGGTCACAGCAGGAACAATTAACAGCTTTAAAACAGGGTTAGATACATTCCTGGAACAAAATAACATTAAAGCTTATGCAGAATTATAAAACTACATCCCTTTCCCTTATCCCCTTACATCCTTCCCTTCAATCCCCTGGTTGGACTTGATGGACGTATGTCTTTTTTCAACCATACTAACTATGTAACTTTGTAACTATGTAACTATGATGCAGACTTTCCACTCCGCTGCCTGGATGAGCTTCTGCTGGAAGCTTTGCAGCTCCCAGCTGAGGTCGGGGAGGGGGCCCCACATGGCTGTGGACCCTGGTGGATCTCCTCACCCCATCCTGACTACTGGCTGTTGCATTTTCCTTTGCACACCCCGCCAGCCGAGAACGGGGGGGGGGGGGTGCAAGATGAAGCCCCAGCTTCCCGGGGCTCCATAGCAGGAAAACCTACCCAGGTGTCTGCCACACACCTGGGGAGGGGTGGAAGAAAATCACTGCTTCTCTGGGAAACTCTGGAGCTCAGCAGAACACACCTTCTCTCCAGAGCTGTACTCACTATTCTGCTGGTGAGGTCACTGTGTACATACATTACATTACTGATCCTGTACTGATCCCGAGTGTGTGTGGGATGGGGGTGGGGGACCGGGGGGCCCCCCAAAAAAATTGCTTGCCCAGGGTCCAATCAAAATTAAAGACAGCCCTGTCCATTATACATACACTGTACAGCAATCATACATCCATTATACATACACTGTGTCTGTGACTGTACAACAATCATACATCCAATCCATTATTAATGGATTGGATGTATGATTGCTGTACAGTCACAGTGTATGTATAATGGAGGTATGATTGCTGTACAGTGTATGTATAATAGAGGTATGCTTGCTGTACAGTGTATGTATAATGGAGGTATGATTGCTATACAGTGTATGTATAATGGAGGTATGCTTGCTGTACAGTGTATGTATAATGGAGGTATGCTTGCTGTACAGTGTATGTATAATGGAGGTATGCTTGCTGTATAGTGTATGTATAATGGATGTATGATTGCTGTACAGTCAGTGTATGTATAATGGAGGTATGCTTGCTGTTCAGTCACAGTGTATGTATAATGGATGTATGATTGCTGTACAGTCACAGTGTATGTATAATGGATGTATGATTGCTGTACAGTTTATGTATAATGGAGGTATGCTTGCTGTACAGTGTATGTATGATGGATGTATGATTGCTGTACAGTCACAGTGTATGTATAATGGAGGTATGCTTGCTGTACAGTGTATGTATAATGGAGGTATGCTTGCTGTACAGTGTATGTATAATGGAGGTATGATTGCTGTACAGTGTATGTATAATGGAGGTATGATTGCTGTACAGTGTATGTATAATGGAGGTATGATTGCTGTACAGTGTATGTATAATGGAGGTATGCTTGCTGTACAGTGTATGTATAATGGATGTATGATTGCTGTACAGTGTATGTATAATGGATGTATGATTGCTGTACAGTCACAGGGTATGTATAATGGAGGTATGCTTGCTGTACAGTGTATGTATAATGGATGTATGATTGCTGTACAGTCACAGTGTATGTATAATGGAGGTACGCTTGCTGTACAGTGTATGTATAATGGATGTTTGATTGCTATACAGTCACAGTGTATGTATAATGGATGTATGATTGCTGTACAGTCAGTGTATGTATAATGGATGTATGATTGCTGTACAGTGTATGTATAATGGATGTATGATTGCTGCACAGTGTATGTATAATGGAGGTATGCTTGCTGTACAGTGTATGTATAATGGATGTGTGATTGCTGTACAGTGTATGTATAATGGATGTATGATTGCTGTACAGTGTATGTATAATGGATGTATGATTGCTGTACAGTGTATGTATAATGAATGTATGATTGCTGTACAGTGTATGTATAATGGATGTATGATTGCTGTACAGTGTATGTATAATGAATGTATGATTGCTGTACAGTGTATGTATAATGAATGTATGATTGCTGTACAGTGTATGTATAATGGAGGTATGCTTGCTGTACAGTGTATGTATAATGGATGTATGATTGCTGTACAGTGTATGTATAATGAATGTATGATTGCTGTACAGTGTATGTATAACGGATGTATTATTGCTGTACAGTGTATGTATAATGAATGTATGATTGCTGTACAGTGTATGTATAATGGAGGTATGCTTGCTGTACAGTGTATGTATAATGGATGTATGATTGCTGTACAGTGTATGTATAATGGATGTATGATTGCTGTACGATGTATGTATAATGGATGTATGATTGCTGTACAGTGTATGTATAATGAATGTATGATTGCTGTACAGTGTATGTATAATGGAGGTATGCTTGCTGTACAGTGTATGTATAATGGAGGCATGCTTGCTGTACAGTGTATGTATAATGAATGTATGATTGCTGTACAGTGTATGTATACTGAATGTATGATTGCTGTACAGTGTATGTATGATGGAGGTATGCTTGCTGTACAGTGTATGTATAATGGATGTATGATTGCTGTACAGACACAGTGTATGTATAATGAATGTATGATTGCTGTACAGTGTATGTATAATGAATGTATGATTGCTGTACAGTGTATGTATAATGGATGTATGATTGCTGTACAGTCACTGTGTATGTATTATGAATGTATGCTTGCTGTACAGTGTATGTATAATGGATGTATGATTGCTGTACAGTGTATGTATAATGGATGTATGATTGCTGTACAGTGTATGAATAATGGATTTATGATTGCTGTACAGTGTATGTATAATGGAGGTATGCTTGCTGTACAGTGTATGTATAATGGAGGTATGATTGTTGTACAGTGTAAGTATAATGGATTTATGATTGCTGTACAGTGTATGTATAATGGATGTATGATTGCTGTACAGTGTATGTATAATGGATGTATGATTGCTGTACAGTGTATGTATAATGGATGTATGATTGCTGTACAGTGTATGTATAATGAATGTATGATTGCTGTACAGTGTATGTATAATGGAGGTATGCTTGCTGTACAGTGTATGTATAATGGATGTATGATTGCTGTACAGTGTATGCATTATGGATGTATGATTGCTGTACAGTGTATGTATAATGGATGTATGATTGCTGTACAGTGTATGTATAATAAATGTATGATTGCTGTACAGTGTATGTATAATGGAGGTATGCTTGCTGTACAGTGTATGTATAATGGATGTATGATTGCTGTACAGTGTATGTATAATAGAGGTACGATTGCTGTACAGTGTATGTATAATAGAGGTACGATTGCTGTACAGTGTATGTATAATGAATGTATGATTGCTGTACAGTGTATGTATAATGGATGTATGCTTGCTGTACAGTGTATGTATAATGGAGGTATGCTTGCTGTACAGTGTATGTATAATGGATGTATGCTTGCTGTACAGTGTATGTATAATGGAGGTATGCTTGCTGTACAGTGTATGTATAATGGAGGTATGCTTGCTGTACAGTGTATGTATAATGGATGTATGATTGCTGTACAGTGTATGTATACTGAATGTATGATTGCTGTACAGTGTATGTATAATGGAGGTATGCTTGCTGTACAGTGTATGTATAATGGATGTATGATTGCTGTACAGTGTATGTATAATGGAGGTATGATTGCTGTACAGTGTATGTATAATGAATGTGTGATTGCTGTACAGTGTATGTATAATGGAGGTATGATTGCTGTACAGTGTATGTATAATGGATGTATGATTGCTGTACAGTGTATGTATAATGGAGGTATGATTGCTGTACAGTGTATGTATAATGAATGTATGATTTCTGTACAGTGTATGTATAATGGAGGTATAATTGCTGTACAGTGTATGTATAATGGAGGTATGCTTGCTGTACAGTGTATGTATAATGGAGGTATGCTTGCTGTACAGTGTATGTATAATGGATGTATGATTGCTGTACAGTGTATGTATACTGAATGTATGATTGCTGTACAGTGTATGTATAATGGAGGTATGCTTGCTGTACAGTGTATGTATAATGTATGTATGATTGCTGTACAGTGTATGTATAATGAATGTATGATTGCTGTACAGTGTATGTATAATGGAGGTATGATTGCTGTACAGTGTATGTATAATGAATGTATGATTGCTGTACAGTGTATGTATAATGGAGGTATGGTTGCTGTACAGTGTATGTATAATGGATGTATGATTGCTGTACAGTGTATGTATAATGGATGTATGATTGCTGTACAGTGTATGTATAATGGAGGTATGATTGCTGTACAGTGTATGTATAATGAATGTATGATTTCTGTACAGTGTATGTATAATGGAGGTATGATTGCTGTACAGTGTATGTATAATGGAGGTATGGTTGCTGTACAGTGTATGTATAATGGATGTATGATTGCTGTACAGTGTATGTATAATGGATGTATGATTGCTGTACAGTGTATGTATAATGGAGGTATGATTGCTGTACAGTGTATGTATACTGAATGTATGATTGCTGTACAGTGTATGTATAATGGAGGTATGATTGCTGTACAGTGTATGTATAATGAATGTATGATTGCTGTACAGTGTATGTATAATGGAGGTATGATTGCTGTACAGTGTATGTATAATGGAGGTATGATTGCTGTACAGTGTATGTATAATGGAGGTATGATTGCTGTACAGTGTATGTATAATGGATGTATGATTGCTGTACAGTGTATGTATAATGGAGGTATGATTGCTGTACAGTGTATGTATAATGGAGCCTCCAATCTAAAAAAAAAGCCTCCAATCCCCAAAAAAGTTTTAATAAAGTTTTTCATTTTGTTTGTATTGATATTTATATGAGTGTAGGTCTGTTTATGTATGTGTGCATGCAAGCAAGAGGGGCTGAAACGTCGCACTGTTTGACATGTGGAATAAATAGTTATTTTTTGGATATTTGGAGTGCCGCACCATTTTTGAAGTTATCAATTGGCTGTGATCGAGCCTGAGGAGCTGGCACCCGCCTACTGTGGTAAAGTAGTGCTGCATTTTTTTCGACATTTATATATATATATATATATATATATATATCTATATAAACACACACACGCGTGTGCGGCATGAGTTTGTGCTTTAGGGTGCACACTCCTCTACACCCCTCTGTCACCCATGTACACTCCTCTACACCCCTCTGTCACCCATGTACACTCCTCTACACCCCTCTGTCACCCATGTACACTCCTCTATACCCCTCTGTCACCCATGTACACCCATCTGTCACCCATGTACACTCCTCTACACCCCTCTGTCACCCATGTACACCCATCTGTCACTCATGTACACTCCTCTAAACCCCTCTGTACACTCCTCTACAGGCTGAAGGTTTATATAAAAAAGATGGCTCCGGGGGGGCGGGGGCTCGGGCCCCTTACTGGTGAACTAGCTGTACCCCCTGATAGCCATGAGAGCTGCTAGTGACCTACTGCTGCTAGGGGGGGCACAAGGGGGGCCAATCATGATATAGGGGGGGCCGTGGCCCCCTCTGCCCCCCCCCCCCCTAGAGACGCCACTGAGAAGACCTGCTGTTACTACTTTGTAAGAGAGGGCACTTTGGTTTTCTTTTATTGCAATTTAAGTTGTTAGTTAATGAAAAATAATAAATATTGTTTTATATATAACTACAGTTAAGGGGAATGTTTTATCAGTTATTCTGCCTAAACATCGGGCAGCATAAAACTGGTGCAGACATCACGATCCCAGGACACCAGGAAAAACACTGAGACACTCGGTCATTCAGAGTCATCTTAGATTGAAAATCCTGCTGAAACCCCGGAAATGAGTCCCTGGGGCTGGTCCCAGCGGGGCGGGTGACGCATCTCTCCCTATGCCAATGGTCTCCAAACTGTGGACCTCCAGCTGTTGCTTAACTAAAACTCCCAGCAAAACTACAACTCCCAGCATGCCCAGACCATTTTTGGAACAACTAGCAGTCCACAGTTTGTAGTCCTAGTCCCTATACAGTTACATTCCTGGCTTCTGCACTACTACTGGAATTGTGTTCCTGGTATCTGGCACTTCCGGGTCAGGTGACGTCATATAACTAGCCATCCAATCAGAGGCTGAGGCTGGACATTGCTTCGGCCCATAACTGAATGAGCAGCTGTGTAACGTCACCTAACCCAGAAGCGCTGGACACTGGGAACTGAATTTCGTGATTCTGGCGGTAGCGCAAGAGCAAGGAAGAGAGGGTTTTTTATATACTATCTTCCCCAAGCGTTAATACCACATTTCTGCCACAACATAGCTTTCTTATGGAGGCCTGGCAAATCAAATGTCAGGCTTCCCTGTCCCTTCCCTGCTGCCGGCGGCTGCCACAATGACACAATGCTGTGGGGCTGGTATGATCATTTTTTCAGGGTTGGTTTTTAGCCCCAGTTCTGCCCTGGGTGGAGAGAGATATATCTAGCTAAGGCTGCATTCACACCACAATTGTTACAAACCGGATCTGGCTGGGAGATGTGAAAACCAGGCGCTCCCGTATCTCAGCCGGACCCGGACCACATCTCGTTTGAAGGAGCCGACCGGAGTCAGATAATGACTCCAGTCGGCTCAGTTTTGCCCCGTATCCAGATTTGTGACCGTACTTAAAACTGTAGTATACCACGGTTTTAAGTCTGGTCACAAAACCGGATATGGGGCAAAAATAAGCCGACCGGAGTCACTATTTGACTCCGGTCGGCTCATTCAAATGAGATGAGATGGGGGCCGGGTCCGGCTGAGATACGGGAGTGCCTGGTTTTCACATATCCCTATCGGATCCGGTCCCGTATGTAACAATCGTGGGGTGAATACAGCCTAATGTGGAATGGAGGTAGAAGTGGGAAGAAGCCTGCCTACCTACCTAATATATTAAGGCTGAACATTTACTTAGCTAAGAAGGGGAGAGGGAAGGGGGGCACCTTTGTAGTGTTGGTATCTATCTGTATATGATCACTGTATGGAGTTAACCTTGGTCTCTGCCTAGTGGATTTTTTTCAGTAGCAGTGCGGGGATATTAGTCATTCTGCGGTGATACTGGTCATGATGTGGCGATATTACTTGTCCCTTGTATAGTGATATTGATAATTTCAATGTCAATTCACAGGATTTGGTCAGTAACAGTATGACGGTAATATGTATGGGCATAATATTCCTCCTTGTATACTGGTAATATTGGTTTCAGTATACAGGATTTGGCTAGTAACAGTATGATGGTAATATGTATGGGGATAATATTCCTCCTTGTATACTGGTATTATTGGTAATATTACTCTCAACATACAGGATTTGGTCAGTAACAGTATCATGGTAATATGTATGGTGATAATTTTTCTCCTTGTATACTGGCATTATTGTTAATATTGCTATCAATATACCGGATTTTCACATATAGCCTTTTTAAAACATTGCTGCCATTTTTCATTATAAGCAGGGCCGGTGTTATGGCGGGGCAAACCAGGCAATTGCCTAGGGCCCCCATCCCCCAGGGGTCCTGCCGTCTGCTCAGTAGGGGGGGGGGGCAACT
>NW_026609448.1:0-5000 GCF_029499605.1 Hyla sarda
ATATAGTATATATATATAATCTATAGACCCATGACTGCACTGTATACTGGATATAGTATATATATAATATATACTGCTGCTCAGTATACTGATATGTATATTAATCTATGACCCTGACTGCTCCTGTATACTGGATCATCATTATATATATAATCTATAGACCTGACTGCCTCCTGTATAATGTATAATAGTATATATATAATCTATAGACCTGACTGCTCCCTGTATACTGGATATAGTAAGTATATATATAATCTATAGACCTGACTGCTCCTGTATACTGGATATAGTATATATATATATCTATAGACCTGACTGCTCCTGTATTCTGGATATAGTATATATATAATCTATAGACCCTGACTGCTCCTGTATACTGGATATAGTATATATATAATCTATAGACCTGACTGCTCCTGTATACTGGATATAGTATATATATATATAATCTATAGACCTGACTGCTCCTGTATACTGGATATAGTATATATATAATCTATAGACCTGACTGCTCCTGTATACTGGATATAGTATATATATAATCTATAGACCTGACTGCTCCTGTATACTGGATATAGTATATATATATATAATCTATAGACCTGACTGCTCCTGTATACTGGATATAGTATATATATATAATCTATAGACCTGACTGCTCCTGTATTCTGGATATAGTATATATATAATCTATAGACCTGACTGCTCCTGTATACTGGATATAGTATATATATAATCTATAGACCTGACTGCTCCTGTATACTGGATATAGTATATATATATAATCTATAGACCTGACTGCTCCTGTATACTGGATATAGTTATATATATAATCTATAGACCTGACTGCTCCTGTATACTGGATATAGTATATATATAATCTATAGACCTGACTGCTCCTGTATACTGGATATAGTATATATATAATCTATAGACCTGACTGCTCCTGTATACTGGATATAGTATATATATAATCTATAGACCTGACTGCTCCTGTATACTGGATATAGTATATATAATCTATAGACCTGACTGCTCCTGTATACTGATATAGTATATATATAATCTATAGACCTGACTGCTCTGTATACTGGATATAGTATATATATAATCTATAGACCTGACTGCTCCTGTAATACTGGATATAGTATATATATAATCTATAGACCTGACTGCTCCTGTATACTGGATATAGTATATATATAATCTATAGACCTGACTGCTCCTGTATACTGGATATAGTATATATATAATCTATAGACCTGACTGCTCCTGTATACTGGATATAGTATATATATAATCTATAGACCTGACTGCTCCTGTATACTGGATATAGTATATATATAATCTATAGACCTGACTGCTCCTGTATACTGGATATAGTTATATATAATAATCTTATAGACCTGACTGCTCCTGTATACTGGATATAGTATATATATATATAATCTATAGACCTGACTGCTCCTGTATACTGGATATAGTATATATATAATCTATAGACCTGACTGCTCCTGTATACTGGATATAGTATATATATAATCTATAGACCTGACTGCTCCTGTATACTGGATATAGTATATATAATCTATAGACCTGACTGCTCCTGTATACTGGATATAGTATATAATATATATAATCTATAGACCTGACTGCTCCTGTATACTGGATATAGTATATATATAATCTATAGACCTGACTGCTCCTGTATACTGGATATAGTAATATATTATAATCTATAGACCTGACTGCTCCTGTATACTGGATATAGTATATATATTAATCTATAGACCTGACTGCTCCTGTATACTGGATATAGTATATATATAATCTATAGACCTGACTGCTCCTGTATACTGGATATAGTATATATATAATCTATAGACCTGACTGCTCCTGTATACTGGATATAGTATATATATAATCTATAGACCTGACTGCTCCTGTATACTGGATATAGTATATATATAATCTATAGACCTGACTGCTCCTGTATACTGGATATAGTATATATATAATCTATAGACCTGACTGCTCCTGTATACTGGATATAGTATATATATAATCTATAGACCTGACTGCTCCTGTATACTGGATATAGTATATATAATCTATAGACCTGACTGCTCCTGTATACTGGATATAGTATATATATAATCTATAGACCTGACTGCTCCTGTATACTGGATATAGTATATATATAATCTATAGACCTGACTGCTCCTGTATACTGGATATAGTATATATATAATCTATAGACCTGACTGCTCCTGTATACTGGATATAGTATATATATAATCTATAGACCTGACTGCTCCTGTATACTGGATATAGTTATATATATAATCTATAGACCTGACTGCTCCTGTATACTGGATATAGTATTATAACTATATATATAGTATATAATCTATAGACCTGACTGCTCCTGTATACTGGATATAGTATATATAATCTATAGACCTGACTGCTCCTGTATACTGGATATAGTATATATATAATCTATAGACCTGACTGCTCCTGTACTGGATATAGTATATATATATAATCTATAGACCTGACTGCTCCTGTATACTGGATATAGTATATATAATCTATAGACCTGACTGCTCCTGTATACTGGATATAGTATATATATAATCTATAGACCTGACTGCTCCTGTATACTGGATATAGTATATATATAATCTATAGACCTGACTGCTCCTGTATACTGGATATAGTATATATATAATCTATATAGACCTGACTGCTCCTGTATACTGGATATAGTATATATATAATCTATAGACCTGACTGCTCCTGTATACTGGATATAGTATATATATAATCTATAGACCTGACTGCTCCTGTATACTGGATATAGTATATATATAATCTATAGACCTGACTGCTCCTGTATACTGGATATAGTATATATATAATCTATAGACCTGACTGCTCCTGTATACTGGATATAGTATATATATAATCTATAGACCTGACTGCTCCTGTATACTGGATATAGTATATATATAATCTATAGACCTGACTGCTCCTTGTATACTGGATATAGTTATATATATAATCTATAGACCTGACTGCTCCTGTATACTGGATATAGTATATATATATATATATGATATATATATATATATAATCTATAGACCTGACTGCTCCTGTATACTGGATATAGTATATATATATATATATATATATATATAATCTATAGACCTGACTGCTCCTGTATACTGGATATAGTATATATATATATATAATCTATAGACCTGACTGCTCCTGTATACTGGATATAGTATATATATATATATCTATATATATATATATATAATCTATAGACCTGACTGCTCCTGTATACTGGATATCAGTATAATATATAATCTATAGACCTGACTGCTCCTGTATACTGGAATATAGTATATATATAATCTATAGACCTGACTGCTCCTGTATACTGGATATAGTGTGTATATATATAATCTATAGACCTGACTGCTCCTGTATACTGGATATAGTGTATATATAATCTATAGACCTGACTGCTCCTGTATACTGGATATAGTGTATATATATAATCTATAGACCTGACTGCTCCTGTATACTGGATATAGTATATATATATATATATATAATCTATAGACCTGACTGCTCCTGTATACTGGATATAGTATATATAATCTATAGACCTGACTGCTCCTGTATTCTGGATATAGTATATATATATAATCTATAGACCTGACTGCTCCTGTATACTGGATATAGTGTATATATAATCTATATAGACCTGACTGCTCCTGTATACTGGATATAGTATATATATAATCTATATAGACCTGACTGCTCCTGTATACTGGATATAGTATATATATAATCTATATAGACCTGACTGCTCCTGTATACTGGATATAGTATATATATAATCTATAGACCTGACTGCTCCTGTATACTGGATATAGTATATATATAATCTATAGACCTGACTGCTCCTGTATACTGGATATAGTATATATATAATCTATAGACCTGACTGCTCCTGTATACTGGATATAGTATATATATAATCTATAGACCTGACTGCTCCTGTATACTGGATATAGTATATATATAATCTATAGACCTGACTGCTCCTGTATTCTGGATATAGTATTATATATATATAATCTATAGACCTGACTGCTCCTGTATTCTGGATATAGTATATATATAATCTATAGACCTGACTGCTCCTGTATTCTGGATATAGTATATATATAATCTATAGACCTGACTGCTCCTGTATACTGGATATAGTATATATATATAATCTATAGACCTGACTGCTCCTGTATACTGGATATAGTGTATATAATCTATAGACCTGACTGCTCCTGTATACTGGATATAGTATATATATATAATCTATAGACCTGACTGCTCCTGTATACTGGATATAGTGTATATATAATCTATAGACCTGACTGCTCCTGTATACTGGATATAGTGTATATATAATCTATAGACCTGACTGCTCCTGTATACTGGATATAGTATATATATAATCTATAGACCTGACTGCTCCTGTATACTGGATATAATGTATATATAATCTATAGACCTGACTGCTCCTGTATACTGGATATAGTATATATATAATCTATAGACCTGACTGCTCCTGTATACTGGATATAGTATATATATAATCTATAGACCTGACTGCTCCTGTATACTGGATATAGTATATATATAATCTATAGACCTGACTGCTCCTGTATACTGGATATAGTATATATATAATCTATAGACCTGACTGCTCCTGTATACTGGATATAGTATATATATATATATAATCTATAGACCTGACTGCTCCTGTATACTGGATATAGTGTATATATAATCTATAGACCTGACTGCTCCTGTATACTGGATATAGTATATATATATATATAATCTATAGACCTGACTGCTCCTGTATACTGGATATAGTGTATATATAATCTATAGACCTGACTGCTCCTGTATACTGG
>NW_026609448.1:10000-31702 GCF_029499605.1 Hyla sarda
GTCTGGAGATATGTGAGGATCAGTATCCTTACATAGGACTTCTCCTGGGTGAATGTCTGGAGATATGAGGATCAGTGTCCCTTACATAGGACTTCTCCTGGGTGAATGTCTGGAGATATGTGAGGATCAGTGTCCCTTACATAGGACTTCTCCTGGGTGAATGTCTGGAGATATGTGAGGCTGTGTCCCTGACATAGGACTTCTCCTGGGTAAATGTCTGGAGATATGTGAGGATCAGTGTCCCTTACATAGGACTTCTCCTGGGTGAATGTCTGGAGATATGTGAGGCTGTGTCCCTGACATAGGACTTCTCCTGGGTGAATGTCTGGAGATATGTGAGGATCAGTATCCTTACATAGGACTTCTCCTGGGTGAATGTCTGGAGATATGTGAGGCTGTGTCCCTGACATAGGACTTCTCCTGGGTAAATGTCTGGAGATATGTGAGGATCAGTGTCCCTTACATAGGACTTCTCCTGGGTGAATGTCTGGAGATATGTGAGGCTGTGTCCCTGACATAGGACTTCTCCTGGGTGAATGTCTGGAGATATGTGAGGATCAGTATCCTTACATAGGACTTCTCCTGGGTGAATGTCTGGAGATATGTGAGGATCAGTGTCCCTTACATAGGACTTCTCCTGGGTGAATGTCTGGAGATAAGTGAGGATCAGTGTCCCTGACATAGGACTTCTCCTGGGTGAATGTCTGGAGATATGTGAGGATCAGTCTCCCTGACATAGGACTTCTCCTGGGTGAATGTCTGGAGATATGTGAGGATCAGTATCCTTACATAGGACTTCTCCTGGGTGAATGTCTGGAGATATGAGGATCAGTATCCTTACATAGGACTTCTCCTGGGTGAATGTCTGGAGATATGTGAGGATCAGTGTCCCTTACATAGGACTTCTCCTGGGTGAATGTCTGGAGATATGTGAGGCTGTGTCCCTGACATAGGACTTCTCCTGGGTGAATGTCTGGAGATATGTGAGGATCAGTGTCCCTTACATAGGACTTCTCCTGGGTGAATGTCTGGAGATATGTGAGGCTGTGTCCCTGACATAGGACTTCTCCTGGGTGAATGTCTGGAGATATGTGAGGATCAGTGTCCCTTACATAGGACTTCTCCTGGGTGAATGTCTGGAGATATGTGAGGATCAGTGTCCCTTACATAGGACTTCTCCTGGGGCCAGTAAGGGTCGGGCCCCGGACCCCACATCCTAAGTGTCTCCTTTATTCCAGTCTAACTGTCTTGAAGACGTGATGATCGCCACCCAGCTGCCCATGAAGGAGACGTTGGGGGATTTCTGGTCCCTGGTCTGGGACTACAAGTGCACGTCTGTTGTGGTGATGCACCGAGAGGAGGACCTGCCGCAGGTCAGTACCACACCGACCAGTGATCAGTACAGGGCTGAGCAGGTTTCCAAACCAGGGTGCCTACAGCTGTTGCAAAACTACAACTCCCAGCATGCCCGGACAGCCAATGGCTGTCCGGGCATGCTGGGAGTTGTAGTTTTGCAACAGCTGGAGGCAGCCTGGTTTCAAAATACTGGGACAAAGATATGTGTTGGTGCTGTGTTTAGCTCACAGAGCATTGTCCACCCTGATACACTATAACAGACTATCAGTACAGGACAGAGATATGTGTTGGTGCTGTGTTCAGCTCAGTCTGTTAGTGTGTCAGTGCGGGCAACGCTCTGTGAGCTAAACACAGCACCAACACAGATCTCTGCCCTGTACTGATAGAGCATTGTCCACCCTGATACACTAACAGACTATCAGTACAGGACAGAGATATGTGTTGGTGCTGTGTTTAGCTCACAGAGCATTGTCCGCACTGATACACTGTAACAGACTATCAGTACAGGACAGAGATATGTGTTGGTGCTGTGTTTAGCTCACAGTCTGTTAGTGTATCAGGATGGACAATGCTCTATTAGTACAGGATAGAGATGTGTTCCTGCCGTGTTAAGCTCACAGAGCATTGTCCATCCTGATACACTATAACAGACTATAAGCACAGGACAGAGATCTGTGTTGTGTTTAGCTCACAGAGCATTGTCCGCACTGATACACTATAACAGACTATCAGCACAGGACAGAGATATGTGGTGGTGTTGTGTTTAGCTCACAGAGCGTTGTCCGCACTGATACAATGTTTCCCCCACAGATCGGCCCACACTTTTATCCACATAAAGGAGAATCCCATTATGGCGGCTTCAGCGTCACGGCAACTGGGAAAAAGTCAGGAAACGGCTGCGGGTCCACGTCTCTGATTGTGAGGAAGGAGAATGAGGCGAGTATTGACGGGGGGGGTTGTATTGTGGGGTCATGGGGGGCTGGCGGGGGTCACGTGGCTGGCGGGGGTCACGTGGCTGGTCTTGTGGCTGGCGGGGGTCACGTGGCTGGCGGGGGTCACGTGGCTGGTCTTGTGGCTGGCGGGGGTCACGTGGCTGGCGGGGGTCACGTGGCTGGCAGGGGTCGGGGGGCTGGCGGGGGTCACGTGGCTGGTCTTGTGGCTGGCGCGGTCACATGGGGGTCATTACTTTCTTACCTGACTTGTTGTTTTGCAGATGTCAGATTCCAGCCTGGAGGTGGCGCTGTGGCAGCTGAGCACGTGGCCCCTGGATCAGGCTCTGCCCCAGGATCCATCCTCACTGATCACTGTGATCGGGGAAGCGGAGAAGTGTCAGCAGCAGATGGCGGACAGTCACATCCTGGTCACCTGCCGGTAAGCAGAATAGTGAGTGCAGCTCTGGAGGATAAGACATGTAACAGCAGAATAGTGAGTGCAGCTCTGGAGGATAAGACATGATGTAACAGTAGAATAGTGAGTGCAGCTCTGGAGGATGAGACATGATATACAGCAGAATAGTGAGCGCAGCTCTGGAGGATAAGACATGATGATGTAACAGCAGACTAGTGAGTGCAGCTCTGGAGGAGAAGACATGATGTAACAGCAGAATAGTGAGTGCACCTCTGGAGGATAAGACATGATGATGTAACAGCAGAATAGTGAGTGCAGCTGTGGAGGATAAGACATGATGTAACAGCAGAATAGTGAGTGCAGCTGTGGAGGATAAGACATGATGTAACAGCAGAATAGTGAGTGCAGCTCTGGAGGATAAGACATGATTATACAGCAGAATAGTGAGTGCAGCTGTGGAGGATAAGACATGATTTAACAGCAGAATAGTGAGTGCAGCTCTGGAGGATAAGACATGATGATGTAACAGCAGAATAGTGAGTGCAGCTCTGGAGGATAAGACATGATGATACAGCACAATAGTGAGCGCAGCTCTGGAGGATGAGACATGATGTAACAGCAGAATAGTGAGTGCAGCTGTGGAGGATAAGACATGATGTAACAGCAGAATAGTGAGTGCAGCTGTGGAGGATAAGATGACGCCCGTGTCTCCGCAGTGATGGGGCGAGCCGTTGCGGGCTGTTTGGCGCCGGTCTGATCCTCTGTGACCAGATCCGCAGTGATGGAATCGTAGACGTGTCCCAGGCCGTGCGGTCGCTCAGGAAGAGACGCTGCCAGTTTATCCCCAATAAGGTGCGTGCTGTGTATTAGAGACTAGCTGTGGGAGTCTGAACGCCTCCTGTCTTATCTGATAATCAGGCTGTTGATCTGTCCCCCCCCCCCATGCTTTACTGTGCAGCTCTGCTCTATGATAAGCTTCCCTCTATTGGAGTCTGAGCTCCGCCTCCTGTGTCCTGAGAGGTTCAGGCTCTGCTTGTTCTGATTGGCTCCTGTGTATGAGCACAAGCTCTGCCGGAGCCTCTATACATACGTCTCACATGTTCTTGGTGTTCACAGGAGATGTTCGTCTTCTGCCATGTGCTGGCGCAGACCTACTTGGATTCGTTCGAAACTTACGGAAACTTCAAGTAGCGGCAAAGACTTCCATGAAGAGGAGGAGGAGGAGAACGAGAACATGGAGGAGATGGAGAGAATGAGGAGGAGGAGGAGGAGAACGAGGAGGAGGAGTACAGCGAGGAGAACATGGAGAAGGAGGACAATGAGGAGGAGGAGAACGAGAACATGGAGGAGATGGGGAAGAGGAAGAGAACGAGGAGGAGGAGGACGATGAGGAGGAGGAGGACAATGAGGAGGAGGAGTACAGCGAGGAGAACATGGAGGAGGAGGAGGAGGAGATGGAGGAGAGGAAGAGAACAAGGAGGACAATGAGGAGGAGGAACAGTAGGAGAGGGAGGAGGAGAACGAGGAGGAGAAGAGCGAGGAAGAGGGAGGAGATGTTCCATTCATTGACTGGTGACATTGTGAAAACTGAGACCGCACCACAGACTGTTCACACCTGACATTTCTGGAGACGTTATTATTGATGACAATATTTGGACAATCATCATCATCTTTTCTTACATGTAATTGATCACCCAGTGACCAACACCGCATCCTTCTAGAACATCATTAAGGTGTAAGACACAGGAGCCCAAAACTGCACTGTCACCCCCAACCTGAGCAAGAGAACACAAGATCAGGGATGATGGGAGTGATACATTGTATGTGATAGGAGATTAGATTGTGATCTCCTGGGGTCAGGGATGATGGGAGTGATACATTGTATGATAGGAGATTAGATTGTGATCTCCTGGGGTCAGGGATGATGGGAGTGATACATTGTATGTGGTAGGAGATTAGATTGTGATCTCCTGGGGTCAGGGATGATGGGAGTGATACATTGTATGTGGTAGGAGATTAGATTGTGAGCTCCTGGGGTCAGGGATGATGGGAGTGATACATTGTATGATAGGAGATTAGATTGTGATCTCCTGGGGTCAGGGATGATGGGAGTGATACATTGTATGTGGTAGGAGATTAGATTGTGATCTCCTGGGGTCAGGGATGATGGGAGTGATACATTGTATGATAGGAGATTAGATTGTGAGCTCCTGGGGTCAGGGATGATGGGAGTGATACATTGTATGATAGGAGATTAGATTGTGATCTCCTGGGGTCAGGGATGATGGGAGTGATACATTGTATGATAGGAGATTAGATTGTGATCTCCTGGGGTCAGGGATGATGGGAGTGATACATTGTATGAGAGGAGATTAGATTGTTAGCTCCTGGGGTCAGGGATGATGGGAGTGATGATACATTGTATGATAGGAGATTAGATTGTGATCTCCTGGGGTCAGGGATGATGGGAGTGATACATTGTATGTTAGGAGATTAGATTGTGAGCTCCTGGGGTCAGGGATGATGGGAGTGATACATTGTATGATAGGAGATTAGATTGTGATCTCCTGGGGTCAGGGATGATGGGAGTGATACATTGTATGATAAGAGATTAGATTGTGAGCTCCTGGGGTCAGGGATGATGGGAGTGATACATTGTATGTTAGGAGATTAGATTGTGAGCTCCTGGGGTCAGGGATGATGGGAGTGATACATTGTATGATAGGAGATTAGATTGTGATCTCCTGGGGTCAGGGATGATGGGAGTGATACATTGTATGATAGGAGATTAGATTGTGAGCTCCTGGGGTCAGGGATGATGGGAGTGATACATTGTATGATAGGAGATTAGATTGTGATCTCCTGGGGTCAGGGATGATGGGAGTGATACATTGTATGTGATAGGAGATTAGATTGTGATCTCCTGGGGTCAGGGATGATGGGAGTGATACATTGTATGTGATAGGAGATTAGATTGTGATCTCCTGGGGTCAGGGATGATGGGAGTGATGATACATTGTATGATAGGAGATTAGATTGTGAGCTCCTGGGGTCAGGGATGATGGGAGTGATACATTGTATGTGATAGATTAGATTGTGAGCTCCTGGGGTCAGGGATGATGGGAGTGATACATTGTATGATAGGAGATTAGATTGTGAGCTCCTGGGGTCAGGGATGATGGGAGTGATGATACATTGTATGATAGGAGATTAGATTGTGATCTCCTGGGGTCAGGGATGATGGGAGTGATACATTGTATGATAGGAGATTAGATTGTGATCTCCTGGGGTCAGGGATGATGGGAGTGATACATTGTATGTGATAGGAGATTAGATTGTGATCTCCTGGGGTCAGGGATGATGGGAGTGATACATTGTATGATAGGAGATTAGATTGTGATCTCCTGGGGTCAGGGATGATGGGGGTGATACATTGTATGATAGGAGATTAGATTGTGATCTCCGGGGGTCAGGGATGATGGGAGTGATACATTGTATGATAGGGGATTAGATTGTGATCTCCTGGGGTCAGGGATGATGGGAGTGATACATTGTATGTGATAGGAGATTAGATTGTGATCTCCTGGGGTCAGGGATGATGGGAGTGATACATTGTATGATAGGAGATTAGATTGTGATCTCCTGGGGTCAGGGATGATGGGAGTGATACATTGTATGATAGGGGATTAGATTGTGATCTCCTGGGGTCAGGGATGATGGGAGTGATACATTGTATGTGATAGGAGATTAGATTGTGATCTCCTGGGGTCAGGGATGATGGGAGTGATACATTGTATGATAGGAGATTAGATTGTGATCTCCTGGGGTCAGGGATGATGGGAGTGATACATTGTATGATAGGGGATTAGATTGTGATCTCCTGGGGTCAGGGATGATGGGAGTGATACATTGTATGTGATAGGAGATTAGATTGTGATCTCCTGGGGTCAGGGATGATGGGAGTGATACATTGTATGATAGGAGATTAGATTGTGATCTCCTGGGGTCAGGGATGATGGGAGTGATACATTGTATGTGATAGGAGATTAGATTGTGATCTCCTGGGGTCAGGGATGATGGGAGTGATACATTGTATGATTAGATTGTGAGCTCCTGGGGTCAGGGAGGATGGGAGTGATACATTGTATGATAGATTAGATTGTGAGCTCCTCGGGTCAGGGATGATGGGAGTGATACATTGTATGATAGGAGATTAGATTGTGATCTCCTGGGGTCAGGGATGATGGGAGTGATACATTGTATGATAGGAGATTAGATTGTGATCTCCTGGGGTCAGGGATGATGGGAGTGATACATTGTATGTGATAGGAGATTAGATTGTGATCTCCTGGGGTCAGGGATGATGGGAGTGATACATTGTATGATAGGAGATTAGATTGTGATCTCCTGGGGTCAGGGATGATGGGAGTGATACATTGTATGATAGGAGATTAGATTGTGAGCTCCTGGGGTCAGGGATGATGGGAGTGATACATTGTATGATAGTAGATTAGATTGTGAGCTCCTGGGGTCAGGGATGATGGGAGTGATACATTGTATGATAGGAGATTAGATTGTGAGCTCCTGGGGTCAGGGATGATGGGAGTGATACATTGTATGATAGGAGATTAGATTGTGATCTCCTGGGGTCAGGGATGATGGGAGTGATACATTGTATGATAGGAGATTAGATTGTGATCTCCTGGGGTCAGAGATGATGGGAGTGATACATTGTATGATAGGAGATTAGATTGTGATCTCCTGGGGTCAGGGATGATGGGAGTGATACATTGTATGATTAGATTGTGATCTCCTGGGGTCAGGGATGATGGGAGTGATACATTGTATGATAGGAGATTAGATTGTGAGCTCCTGGGGTCAGGCAGTTACATATTATCCGTTCGGTCTCCCCGCGATGATGATTTCGCACATTGTCTCCAGTCACTTGTAATGTCGCCCTCTGCTGGTTCAGAGAATTCCTGCATTGGATTCTGTGTGAATGGAGATGGTGCCCGGCGTTATGTAGAATGTTATATACTGCAGATCTATATTCTAATATGTATTATCTCTTTGTATCTATCCTGTAAATATTATTCTATGAAGCTTCTGTACTGGAATAAAATATTAGTTACAAAATTTACTATAATTACTATTGTGGCTGGTATTCATATTTGGGTCTGGATGGGCATGCTGGGAGTTGTAGTTTTGCACTGGCTGGGAAACACAGACATGAATGAATATAAAGACTCCACCACAGGCCGTGATCACAATAAACTTTATTTCTGGTTCTTATATTAAATATACAAAAGTTATTAAAATGTGAAACACCACAATGTATCCACAGGTAAGTAAATGCCCCTAAGATATACACATAAAGTGACATATAAACAACATAGGTTCATAAAAGAAATGTGACATAAATACATATAAAGTGCATTGTGCAGAGATATAAAAAGACACAGGTAGTGAAAACAAATCACTGAGTAAACTGACCAACAGGGGGAGCTCCAGAATGAGTGTTTTACCCATAGCTTCTTCTGGGGGAACTACTTTTAGAATGAGCACTTTGTATGTAGCTTCTTCTAGAAGAACAATTTCTAGAATGTGTTTTTTTTACCCATAGCTTCTTCTAGAGGAAATACTTCTAGAAGTGTGTTACCTGTAGCTTCTTCTGGGGAACTACTTCTAGAATTAGCATTTTACCTAAAGCTTCTGGGGGAACTACTTGTAGAATAAGCATTTTGCCCATAGTTTCTTCTGGGGGAACTACTTTCAGAATAAGCATTTTACTCCTAGCTTTTTGTTCTGGGGAAACTACTTCTAGAATGAGCATTTTACCCATACTTTCTACGGGAACTAATTCAGAATGAGTGTTTTGCCCTTAGCTTCTTCTGGGGGAATTATTTCCATAATTAACCTTTTGCCCTTAGCTTCTCCTGGGGGGACCTGAATTGCATTGCAGAAGGTCTAGTAGTTTTTATGTGAAAATACTAGCAATGTCTGGTGTAGACATCTCACTGTGTCCAAACAGACCTAATGGATGGAGGAATCATCGGCCCCTGTGGACATCCATCTTATATTCAGCACGAAGACCCGATGGATGGAAGGATCAGTTTGTCCGGGTTTTCATAGATGACCTGTTGACTTCTTTGAAGAGAAGACGGCACACAGGACCCTGAAAGTAAAAAGCATGTACAGGTGACCAGGACAAACACTATCCAGGATATCTTAATGGATAACACTGCTCATGGATAACACTGCTCATGGATTATAAGATCGACCAATGAGGTGAAATTTCCAATGTCTACGAAGGTGAGAAGGGTGGAGGCCCTGGAAATATATTTAGTGAGATAAATGGTGACGTGTTCAATACTTATTTCCCCTGCTGGATCTCATTTCATATTTCCTGGACATTCACCACAATTGTTTCCACTAAATAAAGTTTATTGTAACCTACATAGGATCAATATCGATGAATTGTGACACCAAAACGGGACAGGCGCTCACCTCTTTATTCTGCTGCTTCATTCTCTGGGAATAGTCTTGTTCTGAAAAGAAGAGGAAGAGAAGGGAGAGGAATAAGAGGAGACGAGAGAATATGAGAAATAAAGAGGAGGATGGATAGAGAAGGGATGGGGAGGAGAGGAGGCCAAGAAGAAGAGGGATGGAGAGGAGACCAAGAAAAAGAGGGATGGGGAGGAGAGGAGACCAAAAAGATGAGGAGAGGAGACCAAGAAGAAGAGGAGGGATGGGGAGGAGAGGAGACCAAGAAGAAGAAGAGGGATGGGGAGGAGAGGAGACCAAGAAAAAGAGGGATGGAGAGGAGACCAAAAAGAAGAGGAGAGGAGACCAAGAAGATGGGGGGGGGAGAGGAGACCAAGAAGAGGAATGGGGAGGGGAGGAGACCAAGAAGAAGAGGAGGGATGGGGAGGAGAGGAGACCAAGAAGAAGAGGAGGGATGGGGAGGAGAGGAGACCAAGAAGAAGAGGAGGGATGGGGAGGAGAGGAGAGACTAAGAAGAAGAAGAAGAGGAGGGATGGAGAGGAGAGACCAAGAAGAAGAGGAGGGATGGGGAGGAGCGGAGACCAAGAAGAAGAGGATGGATGGGGAGGAGAGGAGGCCAAGAAGAGGAAGGATGGGGAGGAGAGGAGACCAAGAAGAAGAGGAGGGATGGGGAGGAGAGGAGACCCAGAAGAAGAGGAGGGATGGGGAGGAGAGGAGACCAAGAAGAAGAGGAGGGATGGGGAGAAGAGGAGACCAAGAAGAAGAAGAGGAGGGATGGGGAGGAGAGGAGACCAAGAAGAGGATGGAGGGGGAGGAGAGGAGACAAAGAAGAAGAGGAGGGATGGGGAGGAGAGGAGACCCAGAAGAAGAGGAGGGATGGGGAGGAGAGGAGAGGAGACCAAGAAAAAGAGGAGGGCTGGGGAGGAGAGGAGACCAAGAAGAAGAAGTAGAGGAGGGATGGGGAGGAGAGGAGACCAAGAAAAAGAAGAGGAGGGATGGGGAGGAGAGGAGACCAAGAAGAAGAGGAGGGATGGGGAGAAGAGGAGACCAAGAAGAAGAAGAGGAGGGATGGGGAGGAGAGGAGACCAAGAAGAAGAAGAGGAGGGATGGGGAGGAGAGGAGACCAAGAAGAAGAGGAGGGATGGGGAGGAGAGGAGACCAAGAAGAAGAGGAGGGATGGGGAGGAGAGGAGACCAAGATGAAGAGGAGGGATGGGGAGGAGAGGAGAGACTAAGAAGAAGAAGAAGAAGAGGAGGGATGGAGAGGAGAGACCAAGAAGAAGAGGAGGGATGGGGAGGAGCGGAGACCAAGAAGAAGAAGAGGATGGATGGGGAGGAGAGGAGGCCAAGAAGAGGAAGGATGGGGAGGAGAGGAGACCAAGAAGAAGAGGAGGGATGGGGAGGAGAGGAGACCCAGAAGAAGAGGAGGGATGGGGAGGAGAGGAGGGATGGGGAGGAGAGGAGAGACTAAGAAGAAGAAGAAGAGGAGGGATGGAGAGGAGAGACCAAGAAGAAGAGGAGGGATGGGGAGGAGCGGAGACCAAGAAGAAGAAGAGGAGGGATGGGGAGGAGAGGAGACCAAGAAGAAGAGGAGGGATGGGGAGGAGAGGAGACCAAGAAGAAGAGGAGGGATGGGGAGGAGAGGAGAGACTAAGAAGAAGAAGAAGAGGAGGGATGGGGAGGAGAGGAGACCAAGAAGAAGAAGAGGAGGGATGGGGAGGAGAGGAGACCAAGAAGAAGAGGAGGGATGGGGAGGAGAGGAGACCAAGAAGAAGAGGAGGGATGGGGAGGAGAGGAGACCAAGATGAAGAGGAGGGATGGGGAGGAGAGGAGAGACTAAGAAGAAGAAGAAGAAGAGGAGGGATGGAGAGGAGAGACCAAGAAGAAGAGGAGGGATGGGGAGGAGCGGAGACCAAGAAGAAGAAGAGGATGGATGGGGAGGAGAGGAGGCCAAGAAGAGGAAGGATGGGGAGGAGAGGAGACCAAGAAGAAGAGGAGGGATGGGGAGGAGAGGAGACCCAGAAGAAGAGGAGGGATGGGGAGGAGAGGAGGGATGGGGAGGAGAGGAGAGACTAAGAAGAAGAAGAAGAGGAGGGATGGAGAGGAGAGACCAAGAAGAAGAGGAGGGATGGGGAGGAGCGGAGACCAAGAAGAAGAAGAGGAGGGATGGGGAGGAGAGGAGACCAAGAAGAAGAGGAGGGATGGGGAGGAGAGGAGACCAAGAAGAAGAGGAGGGATGGGGAGGAGAGGAGAGACTAAGAAGAAGAAGAAGAGGAGGGATGGGGAGGAGCGGAGACCAAGAAGAAGAAGAGGATGGATGGGGAGGAGAGGAGGCCAAGAAGAGGAAGGATGGGGAGGAGAGGAGACCAAGAAGAAGAGGAGGGATGGGGAGGAGAGGAGACCCAGAAGAAGAGGAGGGATGGGGAGGAGAGGAGACCAAGAAGAAGAGGAGGGATGGGGAGAAGAGGAGACCAAGAAGAAGAAGAGGAGGGGAGACCAAGAAGAAGAAGAGGAGGGATGGGGAGGAGAGGAGACCAAGAAGAGGATGGATGGGGAGGAGAGGAGACAAAGAAGAAGAGGAGGGATGGGGAGGAGAGGAGACCCAGAAGAAGAGGAGGGATGGGGAGGAGAGGAGAGGAGACCAAGAAAAAGAGGAGGGCTGGGGAGGAGAGGAGACCAAGAAGAAGAAGTAGAGGAGGGATGGGGAGGAGAGGAGACCAAGAAAAAGAAGAGGAGGGATGGGGAGGAGAGGAGACCAAGAAGAAGAGGAGGGATGGGGAGGAGAGGAGACCAAGAAAAAGAAGAGGAGGGATGGGGAGGAGAGGAGACCAAGAAGAAGAAGAGGAGGGATGGGGAGGAGAGGAGACCAAGAAGAAGAAGAGGAGGGATGGGGAGGAGAGGAGACCAAGAAGAAGAGGAGGGATGGGGAGAAGAGGAGACCAAGAAGAAGAGGAGGGATGGGGAGAAGAGGAGACCAAGAAGAAGAAGAGGAGGGATGGGGAGGAGAGGAGACCAAGAAGAAGAAGAGGAGGGATGGGGAGGAGAGGAGACCAAGAAGAAGAGGAGGGATGGGGAGGAGAGGAGACCAAGAAGAAGAGGAGGGATGGGGAGGAGAGGAGACCAAGAAGAAGAGGAGGGATGGGGAGGAGAGGAGACCAAGAAGAAGAGGAGGGATGGGGAGGAGAGGAGACCAAGAAGAAGAGGAGGGATGGGGAGGAGAGGAGACCAAGAAGAAGAGGAGGGATGGGGAGGAGAGGAGACGAGGGATACAGGGGGGATGGGGAGAAGAGGAGCATGAATACAGAACAAAGCGGCGCACAGAGGTAATAGAGAATTACACAGTATTATAACTTATATCAGGGGCTCAGAGGATGATGGAAAAAAAGTCCGGTAATATCTCTGTAATCCCGGATTACCCCTTAAATCCTGGAATACCACTTTAACCCTGGTATAATCCTTAAATCCCAGATTCCTGGAACACCCCTTTTATTCCGGAATACCCCTTTAATCCCAGAATACCCCTTTAATCCTGGAATACCCCTTAAATCCCGGAATACCCCTTTAATCCTGGAATACGCAAGGAAAACGAAATATAGAGAAGGCACAAAAATAAAGAAGTCCCCCGGCTAATCTTTATGCTTCCTAGGAGATCAGCCAGGTTCCCCTTTCGTTCTCCACAATCCAGTGCTTGGCTGCTCGACAACTGGCTGCAGCAGGAGCCTCCCCCCATCTGTGTCCGGTCTGCTGTAGAACACAAAGATTGTGAAGCCCCGCCCACTTGCTAAGTAAGCCCCACCCCTTAGCGGATGCCCAGATGAAAATGGGACAGATCCATAGGAGATGACCCAATGGGGTCACGCCTTACCTTCTTGTGTAGTCCGGCCTCTTCTCTTCCACCTATGGACGCTGGATACACAGACGAGCACAAGAACCGTAATGAACTTTAGCGCCATCGTGAGGATTAAACCGAATACAAATGATCTAAAAAATGTACTATTAAAAGAAGAAAAACTTAGTGAAAAATAAGAGAGATAATGTCCCCAATGTCCCCCAGGAGTATGACTACCGGTCCCCCAGCTCCGGTGCCCGATGGGGCCCAATGGTCCTTCTAGCCTATATTAAGACTCCAAGATCATTTATGGCTCGTGTTGGCCACCCCCTTAATTCACTGGCCTCCAAACTGGGGCCCTTCAGATGTGGCAAAACTACAACCCCCAGCATGCCCGGACAGCCATGGAGGAGAGTCTACATGCTGGGGGTGCTAGAGGACTATATACTGGTGTGGGGGGGGCTCCTATATACTGGTGGTGGGGGGCTCCTATATACTGGTGGGGGGCTGCTATATACTGGTGGTGGGGGCTCCTTTATACTGTGGGTGGGGGGCTCCTATATCCTGGTGGAGGGGGGGCTCCTATATACTGGTGGTGGGGGCTCCTTTATACTGTGGGTGGGGGGCTCCTATATACTGTGGGTGGGGGCTCCTATATTCTGGTGGGGGGGCTCCTATATACTGGTGGTGGGGGAGGGCTCGTATACACTGTGGGTGGGCTCCTATATACTGGTGGGGGGTTCCTATATCCTGGTGGTGGAGGGGCTCCTATATATAGGTGTAGGTGATGGGGGGGTGTAGGTGATGGGGGGGGTAGGTGATGGGGGGTGTAGGTGATGGGGGGGTGTAGGTGATGGGGGGTGTAGGTGATGGGAGGTGTAGGTGATTGGAGGTGTAGGTGATGGGGGTGTAGGTGAGGAGGGGTGTAGGTGATGGGGGGGTGTAGGTGATGGGGGGGTGTAGGTGATGGGGGTTGTAATTGTTTGGGGGGTGTAGGTGATGGGAGGTGTAGATGATGGGGGGTGTAGGTGATGGGAGGTGTAGGTGAGGGGGGTGTAGGTGATGGGGGGTGTAGGTGATGGGGGGTGTAATTGGGGGGGGGGGGGCTCCTATACACTGGTGGGGGGCTTCTATATATTGGTGGGGGGGGCTCCTATATACTGGTGGTGGGGGGCTTCTATATACTGGTGGTGGGGGCTCCTTTATACTGTGGGTGGGGGGCTCCTATATCCTGGTGGAGGGGGGGCTCCTATATACTGGTGGTGGGGGCTCCTTTATACTGTGGGTGGGGGGCTCCTATATACTGTGGGTGGGGGCTCCTATATTCTGGTGGGGGGGCTCCTATATACTGGTGGTGGGGGAGGGCTCGTATACACTGTGGATGGGCTCCTATATACTGGTGGGGGGTTCCTATATCCTGGTGGTGGAGGGGCTCCTATATATAGGTGTAGGTGATGGGGGGGTGTAGGTGATGGGGGGTGTAGGTGATGGGGGGGTGTAGGTGATGGGAGGTGTAGGTGATGGGGGTGTAGGTGATGGGGGGAGTAGGTGATGGGAGGTGTAGGTGATGGGAGGTGTAGGTGATGGGGTGGGGGTGTAGGTGATGGGGGGTGTAGGTGGAGGGGGGTGGAGGTGATGGGGGGTGTAGGTGATGGGGGTGTAGGTGAGGAGGGGTGTAGGTGATGGGGGGGTGTAGGTGATGGGGGGTGTAGGTGATGGGGGTTGTAATTGTTTGGGGGGTGTAGGTGATGGGAGGTGTAGATCATGGGGGGTGTAGGTGATGGGGGGTGTAGGTGATGGGGGGTGTAGGTGATGGGAGGTGTAGGTGATGGGAGGTGTAGGTGAGGGGGGGTGTAGGTGATGGGGGGTGTAGGTGATGGGGGGTGTAATTGGGGGGTGTAGGTGATGGGGGGTGTAGGTGATGGGGGTGTAATTGTTTGGGGGGTGTAGGTGATGGGGGGTGTAGGTGATGGGGGGGTGTAGGTGATGGGGGGGTGTAGGTGATGGGGGGGTGTAGGTGATGAGGGGTGTAGGTGATGGGAGGTGTAGGTGAGGGGGGGTGTAGGTGATGGGAGGTGTAGGTGAGGGGGGGTGTAGGTGATGGGGGGGTGGAGGTGATGGGGGGGTGTAGGTGGAGGGGGGTGGAGGTGATGGGGGGGTGTAGGTGGAGGGGGGTGGAGGTGATGGGGGGTGTAGGTGATGGGGGGGGTGGAGGTGATTGGAGGTGTAGGTGATGGGGGTGTAGGTGAGGAGGGGTGTAGGTGATGGGGGGTGTAGGTGATGGGGGGGTGTAATTGTTTGGGGGGTGTAGGTGATGGGGGGGTGTAGGTGATGGGGGGTGTAGGTGATGGTGGGGTGTAGGTGATGGTGGGGTGTAGGTGATGGGAGGTGTAGATGATGGGGGGTGTAGGTGATGGGGGGTGTAGGTGATGGGAGGTGTAGGTGAGGGGGGGTGTAGGTGATGGGGGGTGTAATTGGGGGGTGTAGGTGATGGGGGGTGTAATTGGGGGGTGTAGGTGATGGGGGGTGTAATTGGGGGGTGTAGGTGATGGGGGGTGTAATTGTTTGGGGGGTGTAGGTGATGGGGGGTGTAGGTGATGGGGGGTGTAGGTGATGGGGGGGTGTAGGTGATAGGAGGTGTAGGTGATGGGGGGTGTAGGTGATGGGGAGTGTAGGTGATGGGGGTGTAATTGTTTGGGGGGTGTAGGTGATGGGGGGGTTTAGGTGATGGGAGGTGTAATTGTTTGGGGGGTGTAGGTGATGGGGGGGTGTAGGTGATGGGAGGTGTAGGTGATGGGGGGTGTAGGTGATGGGAGGTGTAGGTGATGGGGGGTGTAGGTGATGGGGGGGTGTAGGTGATGGGAGGTGTAGGTGATGGGAGGTGTAGGTGATGGGAGGTGTAGGTGATGGGAGGTGTAGGTGATGGGGGGTGTAGGTGATGGGAGGTGTAGGTGATGGGGGGTGTAGGTGATGGGGGTGTAGGTGATGGGTGGGAGTAGGTGATGGGAGGTGTAGGTGATGGGGTGTAGGTGATGGGGGGGGGGTGTAGGTGATGGGGGGTGTAGGTGGAGGGGGGTGGAGGGTGATGGGGGGGTGTAGGTGATGGGGGTGTAGGTGAGGAGGGGTGTAGGTGATGGGGGGGTGTAGGTGATGGGGGGTGTAGGTGTGGGGGTTGTAATTGTTTGGGGGGTGTAGGTGATGGGAGGTGTGATCATGGGGGGTGTAGGTTATGGGGGGTGTAGGTGATGGGGGGTGTAGGTGATGGGAGGTCTAGGTGATGGGAGGTGTAGGTGAGGGGGGGTGTAGGTGATGGGGGGTGTAGGTGATGGGGGGTGTAATTGGGGGGTGTAGGTGATGGGGGGTGTAGGTGATGGGGGTGTAATTGTTTGGGGGGTGTAGGTGATGGGGGGGTGTAGGTGATGGGGGGGTGTAGGTGATGGGGGGGTGTAGGTGATGGGGGGGTGTAGGTGATGGGGGGTGTAGGTGATGGGAGGTGTAGGTGATGGGGGGGGGTGTAGGTGAGGGGGGGGTGTGGTGATGGGGGGGTGTAGGTGATGGGGGGGGTGTAGGTGAGGGGGGGTGTAGGTGATGGGGGGGTGTAGGTGGAGGGGGGTGGAGGTGATGGGGGGGTGTAGGTGGAGGGGGGGTGGAGGTGTGGGGGGGTGTAGGTGATGGGGGGGGGTGGAGGTGATGGGGGGTGTAGGTGTGGGGGGGGGGTGTAGGTGATGGGGGGGGGGGTGTAGGTGAGGAGGGGTGTAGGTGATGGGGGGTGTAGGTGATGGGGGGGTGTAGGTGATGGGGGGGGGGGTGTAGGTGGGAGGGGTGTAGGTGGGAGGGGTGTAGGTGATGGGGGGTGTAGGTGATGGGGGTGGTGTAGGTGATGGGGGGGTGTAGGTGATGGGGGGTTGTAGGTGATGGGGGGTGTAATTGGGGGGTGTAGGTGATGGGGGGTGTAATTGGGGGGTGTAGGTGATGGGGGGTGTAATTGGGGGGTGTAGGTGATGGGGGGTGTAATGTTTGGGGGGTGTAGGTGATGGGGGGTGTAGGTGATGGGGGGTGTAGGTGATGGGGGGTGTAGGTGATGGGGGGGTGTAGGTGATGGGGGGGTGTAGGTGATGGGGGGTGTAGGTGTGGGGAGTGTAGGTGATGGGGGTGTATTTGTTTGGGAGGGTGTAGGTGATGGGGGGGTTTAGGTGATGGGAGGTGTAATTGTTTGGGGGGTGTAGGTGATGGGGGGGTGTAGGTGATGGGGGGGGTGTAGGTGATGGGAGGTGTAGGTGATGGGGGGTGTAGGTGATGGGGGGGGGTGTAGGTGATGGGAGGTGTAGGTGATGGGAGGTGTAGGTGATGGGAGGTGTAGGTGATGGGAGGTGTAGGTGATGGGGGGTGTAGGTGATGGGGGTGTAGGTGATGGGGGGTGTAGTTGATGGGAGGTGTAGGTGATGGGGGGTGTAGGTGATGGGGGGTGTAGGTGATGGGGGGTGTAGGTGATGGGGGGTGTAGGTGATGGGTGGTGTAGGTGATGGGGAGTGTATTGATTGGGGGAGGTGTAGGTGATGGGTGGTGTAGGTGATGGGGGTGTAGGGTGATGGGAGGTGTAGGTGATGGGTGGTGTAGGTGATGGGGGGTGTAGGTGATGGGGGGTGTAGGTGATGGGGGGGTGTAGGTGATGGGAGGTGTAGGTGATGGCGGTGTAATTGATTGGGGAGGTGTAGGTGATGGGGGGTGTAGGTGATGGGGGGGTGTAGGTGATGGGAGGTGTAGGTGATGGGGGTGTAATTGATTGGGGGAGGTGTAGGTGATGGGGGGTGTAGGTGATGGGGGGTGTAGGTGATGGGGGGTGTAGGTGATGGGGGGGTGTAGGTGGAGGGGGGTGTGGGGCTCTATATTCTGGTGGGGGGGCTCTATATAGTGGTGGTGGGGGGCTCTATATACTGGTGGTGGGGGAGGGCTCGTATACACTGTGGGTGGGCTCCTATATACTGGTGGGGGGTTCCTATATCCTGGTGGTGGAGGGGTCTATATATAGGTGTAGGTGATGGGGGGGGTGTAGGTGATGGGGGGTAGGTGATGGGGGGTTGTAGGTGATGGGGGGGTGTAGGTGATGGGGGGTGTAGGTGATGGGAGGTGTAGGTGATGGGGGGTGTAGGTGATGGGAGGTGTAGGTGATGGGGGGGTGTAGGTGGAGGGGGGTGTAGGTGATGGGGGGGTGTAGGTTGGAGGGGGTGTAGGTGATGGGGGTGTAGTGATGGGGGGTGTAGGTGATTGAGGTGTAGGTGATGGGGGGTGTAGGTGAGGTGGGGTGTAGGTGATGGGGGGGTGTAGGTGATGGGGGGGTGTAGGTGATGGGGTGTAGTGATGGGGGTGTAGGTGATTGGGAGGTGTAGGAGGATGGGGGGTGTAGGTGATGGGGGGTGTAGGTGATGGGGGGTGTAATTGAGGGGGTGTAGGTGATGGGGTGTAGTTGATTGGGGGAGGTGTAGGTGATGGGGGGTGTAGGTGATGGGAGGTGTAGGTGATGGGGGTGTAATGATTGGGGAGGTGTAGGTGATGTGTGAGGGGTGTAGGTGATGGGGGGTGTAGGTGATGGGGGGTGTAGGTGATGGGGGGTGTGTAGGTGAGGGGGGTGTAGGTGATGGAGGTGGTGTAGGTGATGGGGGTGTTAGGTGATGGGGGTGGTGTAGGTGATGGAGGTGTAGGTGATGGGAGGTGTAAGTGATTGGGGGGAGGTGTAGGTGATGGGGGGTGTAGGTGATGGGGGGTGTAGGTGATGGGGGGTGTAGGTGAGGGGGGTGTAGGTGATGGGGGTGTAGGTGGTGTAGGTGATGGGAGGTGTAGGTGATGGGGGTGTAGGTGATGGGGGTGTAGGTGATGGGGGGTGTAGGTGATGGGGGGTGTAGGTGATGGGGGGTGTAGGTGATGGGGGTTGTATTGTTTGGGGTGTGTAGTGATGGGAGGTGTAGGTGATGGGGGGTGTAGGTGATGGGGGTGTAGGGATGGTGGGTGTAGGTGATGGGGGAGGTGTATGGTGTAGTGATGGGGGTGTAGGTGATGGGGAGTGTAGGTGATGGGGGGTGTAGGTGATGGGGGGTGTAGTGTGAGGGGGGTGTAGGTGATGGGGGGTGGTAGTGTGGGGGGTGTAGGTGAGGGGGGTGTAGGTGATGGGGGGTGTAGGTGATGGGGGGTGTAGGTGATGGGTGTATTGATGGGGAGGTGTAGGTGATGGGTGGTGTAGGTGATGGGGGGTGTAATTGATGGGGGGAGGTGTAGGTGATGGGGAGGGTGTAGGTGATGGGAGGTGTAGGTGATGGGAGGTGTAGGTGATGGGGGGTGTAGGTGATGGGAGGTTGGGTGTAGGTGATGGGGGGGTGTAGGTGATGGGGGGGTGTAGGTGATGGGGGGTGTAGGTGATGGGAGGTGTAGGTGATGGGGGGTGTAGTTGATGGGTGGTGTAGGTGATGGGGGGTGTAGGTGATGGGGGGGTGTAGGTGATGGGAGGGTGTAGGTGATGGGGGTGTAGGTGATGGGGGTGTAGGTGATGGGGGTGTAGTTGTTGGGGGGGTGTAGGTGATGGGGGTGTATTGATGGGGGGGTGTAGGTGATGGGGTGGTGTAGGTGATGGGGGGGGTGTAGGTGGATGGGGGGTGTAGGTGATGGGGGTGTAGGTGATGGGGGGTGGTGTAGGTGATTGGGAGGTGTAGGTGATGGGGGGGTGGTAGGTGATGGGGGGGTGTAGGTGATGGGGGTTGTATGTTTGGGGGTGTAGGTGATGGGGAGGTGTAGGTGATGGGGGGTGTAGGTGATGGGGGGTGTAGGTGATGGGGGGTGTAGGTGATGGGTGGTGTAGGTGATGGGGGGTGTAGGTGATGGGGGGTGTAGGTGATGGGGGGTGTAGGTGATGGGGGGTGTAGGTGATGGGGGGTGTAGGTGATGGGGGGTGTAGGTGATGGGTGGTGTAGGTGAGGGGTGGTGTAGGTGAATGGGGGGGTGTAGGTGATGGGTGGTGTAGGTGATGGGGGTGTATGGTTGGGGGAGGTGTAGGTGATGGGGGGTGTGGTGATGGGGGGGTGGATTGGGGGGTGTAGGTGATGGGGGGTGTAGGTGATGGGGGGTGTAGGTGATGGGGGTGTAGGTGATGGGTGGTGTAGGTGATGGGTGGTGTAGGTGATGGGGGGTGTAGGTGATGGGGGGTGTAGGTGATGGGGGGGTGTAGGTGATGGGAGGTGTAGGTGATGGGGGTGTAGGTGTGGGGTGTATGGTGTGGGGGGTGTAGGTGATGGGGGGTGTAGGTGATGGGGGTGTAGGTGATGGGGGGGTGGGTGATGGGGGGTGTAGGTGATGGGGGGTGTAGGTGTGGGGGTGTAGGTGAGGGGGTGTAGGTGATGGGTGGGGTGTAGGTGATGGGGGGGTGTAGGTGATGGGGGTGTATGTATGGGGGTGTAGGTGATGGGGGGGTGTAGGTGTGGGGGTGTAATGTTTGGGGGGTGTAGGTGATGGGGGGGTGTAGGTGATGGGAGGTGTAATTGTTTGGGGGGTGTAGGTGATGGGGGGGTGTAGGTGATGGGGGGTGTAGGTGATGGGGGGTGTAGGTGATGGGGGTGGGTGTGAGGTGATGGGGGGGTGTAGGTGATGGGGGGTGTAGGTGATGGGTGGTTGTGGGTGATGGGAGGTGTAGGTGATGGGGGTGGTGTAGGTGTATGGGGGGTGTAGGGTGATGGGAGGTGTAGGTGATGGGGGGTGTAGGTGATGGGAGGTGTAGGTGATGGGGGTGTAGGTTGATGGGAGGGTGTAGGTGATGGGGGGTGTAGGTGATGGGGGGTGTAGGTGATGGGGGGTGTAGGTGATGGGGGGTGTAGGTGATGGGTGGTGTAGGTGATGGGGGTGTAATGATTGGGGGAGGTGTAGGTGATGGGTGGTGTAGGTGATGGGGGTGTAATTGATTGGGGAGGTGTAATGTTGGGGGGTGTAGGTGATGGGGGTGTAGGTGATGGGGGGTGTAGGTGATGGGGGGGTGTAGGTGATGGGAGGTGTAGGTGATGGGAGGTGTAGGTGAGAGGGGGGGTGTAGGTGATGGGGGGTGTAGGTGATGGGGGGTGTATTGGGGGTGTAGGTGATGGGGGTGTAGGTGATGGGGTGTGTAATTGTTTGGGGGGTGTCGGTGATGGGGGGTGTAGGTGATGGGGGTGTAGGTGATGGGGGGGTGTAGGTGATGGGAGGTGTAGGTGATGGGGGGTGTAGGTGATGGGGGGGTGTAGGTGATGGGGGGTGTAGGTGATGGGAGGTGTAGGTGATGGGGAGGTGTAGGTGATGGGGGGGTGTAGGTGCTGGGGGTGTATTGATTGGGGGGTGATGAGGTGGTGTGGGGGGTGTAGGTGATGGGAGGTGTAGGTGATGGGAGGTGTAGGTGATGGGAGGTGTAGGTGATGGGGGGTGTAGGTGATGGGGGGTGTAGGTGATGGGGAGGTGTAGGTGATGGGAGGTGTAGGTGATGGGTGGGTGTAGGTGATGGGTGGTGTAGGTGATGGGGGGGTGTAGGTGATTGGGGGAGGTGTAGGTGATGGGGTGGTGTAGGTGATGGGAGGTGTAATTGATTGGGGAGTGTGTAGGTGATGGGGGGGTGTAGGTGATGGGAGGTGTAGGTGATGGGAGGTGTAGGTGAAGGGGGGT